>NC_089832.1:4064457-4219457 GCF_035046505.1 Tiliqua scincoides | reverse complement strand
TTGTTGAAAACATAGAAGTTAAAATATTGTGGGATTTCTGCATCCAAACAAATAAACATCTGGTGCAAAGCACACCAGATTTAATAGTAGTGGAGAAGAAAAAGGTTTGGATTAGAGATGTGACAATATTGAAGATAAAGACCATGAAAAAGTTACCAAGTATTAAAATCTTTAGACTGAGATAGAACAACTCCGTCAGAAAAGGGGAAAAAGGATATTGAGCGTAGCAGGTGCTTTAGGTACTATACCAAAAAGCTTGGAAAAACACCTGGGCACCTTAGGAGTAAACAAAATTACTCCAATGAGCTGAAAAAGGCAGCTCTACTTGGAACTGCACATATTCTGTGGAAATAGCTCTAGATATTCTAGATCAGGGGTGTCCAAAGATTTTGGCTGGAGGGCCACATCATCTCTCTGACACTGTGTTGGGGGCCGGGGGGGGGGGAGAATTAATTTACATTTCAAATTTGCATAAGTTTACATAAATGAATATATTAAAGATGAACTTATATGAATGACTGAAGGTCTTGCAATAGCTCAAGGCCTATAAAAGGCCTTGCACAAAGCAAGGCTGGCCTTTCCTTTGGTGCCTCTGCTGCATCACAGATGTGAAAGAGCAAGCAGTGGAGGGAGCCCTCATCCCACAGCTCACGCAAGAGGTTGAACAGTCGCCCTCAAACTGAGAGGAGTTGTGTCGGGTCAGTGCAGGCTCCAACAAATCTCCAGAGGGCCAGTGGCTCATTGGAGACTAGGAGCTCCCTGAGGGCTGCATTGAGAAGCCTCAAGGGCCGCATGTGGCCCCAGGGCCTGGGTTTGGGCACCCCTGTTCTAGATCCTTGGAAAGGACTCAATATTTAGAAAACACCAGCCACCACCAAGTAAGCAGTGACTAACATAACAACATAAGCAACACCATAACAACATAAGCAACATAACAACACCAGCAAAGCAGCAACAACACAGGTCAACACACATTTTGCTGCCTTAAAAGACGCATACCTGGGTATACTTGGGGTACCGATTCCCAAATGGCATCCGTTTTGCCCTATCAGGTCTTATTTCAGAGATACAGCATAGCCTTGTTAGTGAATGGTTCCGGAAGCTGCTTGACTAATGAGGCTATGCCCTCTCTCCGAAACAGGACATGACAGGGCAAAACCGATGCCATTTTGGGAATCAGCACCCCAAATTCATATAAAACCACCATAAGTTTTGAAAAAAACGTTTTAAAAAGTTTCAATTTCACAGGCCTGTGTAATAATAAAAAAACAGAAACTATAATTTACAACAATATTTTAGTTTATTTTTGTAAATAACAATAAATTGTTAATTGTAAATAAACAACAAACAATAAAATAATATATAACTATTATATAACAACTAACAACTATATTTTAACAAAACAATAAAAACAATAATAAATTGTTTACTGTAAATAAACAACAAACAATAAACAAACAAACAATAAAATAATATATAACTACTATATATAACAACTATATTCTTTTAACAAAACAAAAAAAAACAAATATTTTTTATTTTATTGTATTCCCCCGGGCATTAGAGAGAGAGGAAAGCCTCTCCTAAGATGATGAATTCCTGCTGCAAAGTATTGTAGCTCTCTGTAAAGACAAATGAAGAATGACTGTTTTCCCTGTATAATTGGTTTCCTCACCTGCAAGTTTACACATATTTAATTAATCAATTGATTAAGCAACTAATAGGATTACTCAGCAAAGATGCCTTCAGTCTGGTGAGAGCTCCGGTTGTCTGGTTTAATTTAAATCTAGGGCAAAGCACCCCTGGAATCCCTTAGTCCTCCCAAAAGGAGTTGAGACCCAGAGTGCAATTCTGGGCATGCCTACTCAGAAGTAAGCCCCATGGAGTTCAATGGATCTTACTCCCAAGAAAGTGTGCATGGGACTGCAGCCTCAGTGCAGCCTCCAAGCTGCAAATCTAGACTTCCCTGATTCAATTTCACCTCTACCACTTGCTTTCACTCAGCCTCAATCTGAAGATAATAATTCTGTCTCACCCTATAGGGTTCCTGTGAGGATTATATAGGTGCAGATAAGGCACCATGCACCCCCAGAAATCACTCTGCAAAAGTGTTCTGTCCTCTTGGAATAATGACCCTTCTGAATGGTTATGACATTTTTATCCCATCTTTCAATGAATTCAAGAGAGTATACATAATCCCTACCTTTTATTTGAACAACCACCATGGGAGGTAGGCCAGGCTGAGCCCATGGGCACCCAGCAAGCTTCATGGTGAGGCAGGGAATCTGCAGAGCCTTTGTCTTCCAGGTCTTCAGCTTTCACTGCTTACCTTATCACTCTCACCATCAAGATCCTCTGCACATCAAATTGCCGCACATGTGTGTATGGGGACAAGACTGCAGTGGTAAAGTCACACCTGACCCACACACTTCCAAGTTGAAAGTTGGGGCCAAGAACAAATCTTACATGTGTATCCTTTAACCACACAACCATTTTCCCCATGTGCTAAAAGTGTGAAAAACCTTAGACTGCAGGCTCCTGTTCACAGCACCTTTCCCAGGGTTCATTGAGGCTCCTACAAAAATGCAGGGAAGCCCCCAGACTGGGTGTGTCTCTATCAATGAGTTCTGCATGGATTCAGAGACTGCCTCCAGCCAAGGCAGTCTCAGAAACACACGTTGAATGTGTGCCCCCAAGAGACAATGTGGTCTAGTGGTTAGAGCATTGTACCTGTGACAGTAGAGATCCAGATTCCTCCATCAGTCAAGAAGCTTGCTGCGTGAGGTTGCTGTCTCTTATCCTAACCTATCTCACTGTCCTGGAAGTAAGCCCCATTGAACACAATGGAACTTACTTCTGAGTAGACATGCAGAGGGTTGTGCTGTCAGAGTTCTTGGGAGGCTAAAATGGGGAGGTGCAAGACCCACAGATGCTGCTCTGAGCTCCCAGGAGGAAAGATAAGATACCAGTGTCATAATGGTAGATTTTATTAACAGGTTTCCCCTTGGACAGAAGTTGCCTCTTACTGAGTCAGACCATATGGTTCTAGGGGGGTGCAGGGAGTAAACTGTACTCAGGTCCAGGATCAAAAAGGTGGTCCAGGAGCCAAAGGAGAGGGCCCAAAAATTTCTGGGATCTTACATTTTCAGATCTCAGCAGTGTCCTCAAGAGGGGGGTACATCTTACCCAGGCCTGGGGTCAAAGGGGGGGGCCCTGGGAACCAAAGGAGGGGGGCCAGAAATTTCCTGAGATCTCAGAAAATATTTGTATGTCTTGTTGTAAAGGCTGGCATTCACATTTTGTTTTAAGCCTCTGCAGTTTTGTATGTTGTCATTTGTAGACATTATGATCCAATGGAGAAGGGAAGGGGCCCAAAAGAAACCTTGGACCACAAAAGCGCCCAAAAGCTGCCTTAGGTTGGGTGGTGGAAAGGCAGGGTAAAAATTCAATAACTAAATAAAAATAAACATCATACCACCTGAAAAAAAATTCATCTCAGAGGCCTTATCCTAAGGCTTCTGGTGGGGGGGACTCTTCCAAGTCCAGCTGCCCGAGGTTCTGCCGTGGACTGAACCCAGGACTTTCTAGCTGCAAGGCAGCTACAAAACATAGCCCTGTATATGACACCCACAAGGAGTACGGGGGAAGCAAAGTATGCCACGTACGTGTCTTGGGCCATCCGTGCACGATGAATGATGAAGAAGCAGCAAAAACACACAGAATACTGCAATCAGGTGACCTCTTGACCTTTCCGCAGAGTCTTGTATCAAAGAAAGATTGTTTATAACACAGGAGCTGCGTTAGTAGCTACAAAACACAGCCCTGTATATGACACCCACAAGCAGTACGAGGGAAGCAAAGTATGCAACGTACGTGTCTCGGGCCATCTGTGCACGATACATGATGGTGAAGCCGGCAAGGAGTAGAAACATCAGCAGCAAAAACACACACAGTAGTGCAATCAGGAGACCTCTCGACCTTTCCGCAGAGTCTTGTATCAAAGAAAGATTGTTTACGGCACAGGAGCTGCGTTAGTACAGACCAGCTCTTCTTTATTCCCCAGCGACCTTGCTGCCATAGCTGCAGTGCGTCTCACAGCCCAGTCCTAAGCTGCCCAGCATGTGGGGCTGCTGCCAGGCCGAAAATGGCTGCTGCAGCATTCTAAGTGCATTGGGCTGCTCCTCGGGAGAAGGGGACATTCATCCCCTTCCCCCAGGTAGGGAAAGTAGCTCACAACGGGGTCACCCTTAGGTTGGTGCAGAATCAAGAGCCTCCGTGTCGGCCTGCGAGGACCGACACGGAGCTCAGGATCCTGTGGAGCCAGCGTGACATCACTTCTGGGGCATCATTTTGCACTTGGCACTGGGCGACACTTTCATTAGCTATGCTGCTGGAATGATCAAGCCTCTTCACAAATATCCTCTGTTTACATGGTGTCCATCTAGTAGCCTCCCATCTGCTGATGTCTAGACTGGCTTCAGGAGCTTGCTCACTATTCATTAGGCCGGGAATCCCAAGATCCTTTGCAGGCAGCCCTAAGACAGACACTGGCATGGAGAGTTTCACTGAACTTCCACAGGACCGGCCTTAGGAGCTGCGGGGCCCAAATGAAAGTCCCAGGTTCACAGCCAATGTCTGTAGAATCTTAGAGATACAAATAAAACTTAGGAATGAGTTTCTGTCTCTGTGGTAAAATGGAAATCAATCCAAATGTGCACTTAGAACTGCATGTGAGTTAATGGACCAAATGGATTTTAATTAATTTTACATTTTAATAGAATATTGCATACAAGAGTAGACTAGAGTAGATGGCCCTAATGTGGGGGGCCCTTAGGCGTGAGGCCCAATTGGGAGCAATTGGTCGAATTGGCTTCAAGCCTGCCCTGGGTTTCCAGATCGAATGCATCCAAAATATACAGATCTCTGAGTTGAGACCTGGTGATGTCCCAAAATTGCTAACCCTTAAGGGGGGGGGGGGGAAGGAATAGGGCATCGGGGGAGGGAGCCTAGCAGAAAAGGGGTGGAGCTAAATGACTTGAGAAACTAAAATAACTAAGGTCATTAAAAAATAATGACATTAATCTTTGCAGCATGTCCATCTACGAAGAAAAGCTGGTGTAACAGGGCCATTTGGGGCAAACTGGCCCTCCCATGAGATGCATCCCAAAGAGGGCCTGAACCGTCTTTGCAACTTATTTTAGAAGTCCCCCCCCAGCATGTTCTGAGCCCCCTCCCACAGCAAGCACCAGCACCAGATGTCGCTCTCTCTCCCTGCTTGGCTGGCCTCCTACCTTGACAGAAGCTGGGCTTTATCAAGACGAAGAAGAGTAAAACAATCCTGGGGACACAGGTCATGGTTTCCATAGCTAGTGGCTATCCACAGGCTGAATGCCTGGTGAATGACCATGAAACTGCAGTGTCCAATGACACCTGATGACATCCCCAGAATTCCCAGCAACACTCTGACAGCATAATCTTTGCCTGTGCCAGGGTGTGCTGGGAGGGAGGACCAAGAGGGCAAGAAAAAAAGAGCCTCCGGTCAAATCCAGAGCCTCCTGTTGACAAGAGTGGCTGCCTTGATATTTCCTGGAAGTCCAGGCAGTAGCCATCGGCAATCAGATCCAGCTATCCGGATTAGTAGCCACTGACTAGTGTCTCTCTAAAGCCTCCCCTTCTTAGTCATTTTTTTTTTTTATGGTGAAATAAAAGCACCAATCCCCTTTGGGCCATGACGGATTCCACATATGCCAGACCACAAAACATTTTTCTCAAGGTGATGGATTGTCAAAGACATCTCATGTTCAATTTGCCTCTTCGCTTTGCTTCCGGAGATCTCGGGAGAAGGGAACGTTATGCTTATTATGGGGTTGGCTATGGCCAGTGGTGGGATTCAAATAAATTAACAACAGGTTCTATGTCCTAATGACAATGTCCAGTCCCCCCAGTATCCCCCATCAGGTGTCCAGTAGCCGCCGCCCCCGCAGTATTCCCATCAATTGTCCAGACACCCATGGGTGCACATGGGATGGGGTCAGGGCTGCTTAGGGGAGGGGGTCAGGGCTGCTTATTGGAAGGGGGTGTCTTGCCACAGCTCCTCCCCACTGGGCCTCGTGCCCACTTAAGGCTGCTTAATAAGCCAATAAGCCGAGTCACAGTCCAGGGTCGGTGGGTGGGTCAGTCAGTCACCTCACGTCACCTCAACCTACACTCCTTTTACAACCCACAAACCCTTCCTGCCTCAGGTGCTCCTTATATTTCTGATGTCCCTATTGCCTTCAACTGTCAACTGTCATCAACTGTCTGCCAACTGTCGTCAACTGTCAACTGTCTCTGCCTTGAGAGAAAGTGTTTGGACTGTGCTCCTACCTTCTGTTGGAAAAAAAAAAACACGTCCAAAATCCAGTTCTCCAGTGACAATGCCCAGGATCCCAATATAGGATCAGCTGGGGGAATGTCTAAGGATCAAAATAGGATCAGGATGGAGGGGGTACCTTGTATAGAACCCCAGAAAACTGCAGAACAAGAAGAGGTCTCTATGACTGGAAAAGACAAACACAAAGAACAAGACAAAATGGCTATTAAAAGAGAACAGCAAAGTGAACTTTTTTCTTGTACCCTATTGATGGGGAGGAAACCACAAGACCTTTTGGTTTCTTTAGAGCAGTCAGGCCAGCAAGCCTTGCAATCACATGCTAATAAAGACTTAGAGCCTTTTCTGGGAAGGTATACAGGCGAGGCCTCTGTCTTAGGTCCACTGAGTCAAAGCACAACTGATTCTCTGGAATCAAAATCGGGCAAGCAGTTAAGTGAGTCCCCTGCTTCAGAAACAAGCCTGATAGGCCCAAATATTAATAATAATCACAATCAACTGAAAACCATCTTTATTGGAATGGGAACCACATCCAATACGACAGAAGCGGTCCCTAAAAATCCCCAGGAATCAGCTCAGCCTAGTCATACCCCACAATCTTTGACTTTGGGAGCTAAAGATGGGGAATTTCATGCATCACTACAGACTATTGAGAAAATAACCTTCCCAATGCAAGAGGTCTTAAAACCATTGAGATAACTAAAATAACTAAGGTCATTAAAAAATAATGACATTAATCTTTGCAGCATGTCCAGCTATGAAGAGAAGCTGGTTTAACAGGGCCATTTGGGGCAAACTGGCCCTCCCATGAGATGCATCCCAAAGAGGGCCTGAACCATCTTTACAACTTATTTTAGAAGTCCCCCCCCCCCAGCATGTTCTGAGCCCCCTCCCACAGCAAGCACAAGCACCAGATGTCGCTCTCTCTCCCTGCTTGGCTGGTCTCCTACCTTGACAGAAGCTGGGCTTTATCAATATGAAGAAGAGTAAAACAATCCTGGGGACACAGGTCATGGTTTCCATAGCTAGTGGCTATCCATAGGCTGAATGCCTGGTGAATGACCATGAAACTGCAGTGTCCAATGACACCTGATGACATCCTCAGAATTCCCAGCAACACTTTGACAGCATAATCTATGCCTGTGCCAGGGTGTGCTGGGAGGGAGGACCAAGAGGGCAAGAAAAAAAGAGCCTCCGGTCAAATCAAGAGCCTCCTGTTGACAAGAGTGGCTGCCCTGATGTTTCCTGGAAGTCCAGGCAGTAGCCATCAGCGATCAGATCCAGCTATCCTGTTTAGTAGCCACTGACTAGTGTCTCTCTAAAGCCTCCCCTTCTTAGCCTTGTATCAAAGAAAGATTGTTTACAGCACAGGAGCTGCCTCTGCAGTTTTGTGTGTTGTCATTTGTGGACATTATGATCCAATGGAGAAGGGAAGGGGCCCAAAAGAAACCTTGGACCACAAAAGCGCCCAAGAGCTGCCTTAGGTTGGGTGCCACATTGGGTGGTGGAAAGGCAGCGTAAAAATTCAATAACTCAATAAAAATAAACATCATACCACCTGAAAAAAAAATTCATCTCCTGAGGCTTCTGGAGGGGGAGACTCTTCTCAGTCCAGCTGCCCGAGGTTCTGCCGTGTACTGAACCCAGGACTTTCTAGCTGCAAGGCAGCTACTCTGCCCTACAAAACACAGCCCTGTATATGACACCCACAAGCAGTACGAGGGAAGCAAAGTATGCAACATACGTGTCTCGGGCCATCCGTGCACGATAAATGATGACGAAGCCGGCAAGGAGTAGAAACATCATTAGGAAAAGGGCACAAAGTAGTGCAATCAGGAGACCTCTCGTCTGTTCTGCCAAATATCTCAACTCCCTTCTAATGCCCGCTTTTGGGCTAATTAACAACCCCCTTTCCCAAGAACAACAGCTGTGGTGTGCAAAGGAATAAACACAGAACTTCTTATCTATAGCAATTAACAAGAATTTATTGCTACAAACACATACACTCCCTGCAAGTCCTCTTGTCCAGAGGCTTTCCCTCCCCAAAACTCCACTTAACTTAGTGGGTAGAGGTCTGAAGCCTCCAGTCGAAGTCCAATCCAGTCTCCAAAGCACAGTCCAGTCTTTCCCGTCCAGTATTCCCAGCCCAATCTTCTGCAGTAGAGTTCCTCCTCTCCAGCAGTGTTCTCTCCAGCAGAGTGTCTTCTCCAGCAGGGTCCTGGCAGTCCTCTCTTCTGCGTCCTCCAGCAGAGTTCTGGCAGTCCCCTTCTCCCAGTGTGGGTCCGTCCGGGTTTCCCTCTGGGTCAGCGTCCGGCTTCCTCTGGGTCAGCGTCCCACTTCTGGCTCTGGGTCATGGTCCTCCCTCTGGTCAGCGTCCTGCTCCTTGCTCTGGTTCAGGGCCCAGCTTCCGGCTGGGTCAGCGTCCCGCTCTTGGTCCTGGATCAGGGTCCAGCTTCTGGCTGGGTCAGCGTCCCGCTCTTGGTCCTGGGTCAGGGTAGCCCTGTCTCCTTCCAAAGCTGCCTTTTATCCTTGGATCTCTCATGATCCAAATGCAGCTCAGCTGTGAGCTACCTCATTAGCTCCAAATTAGGCTCAGGTGAGCCATCCCTTCAGTCCATGTCCATTCAAAGTCCCATCAAGGTCAAATGAAGCTCAGGTGTCCATCCAGGTCTCCATTGGCCTTGATTGATTACAGCTGTGGAGCCAGACCTGCCCTTCCCAGAGCTGTCAAACAGCTGTCAAAACATGGAATCGCTGTCAACACCACATCGTCCACCTGATGATCTTCTGATCTTCCATTACATCGTCCTTTCCGCAGAGTCTTGTATCAAAGAAAGATTGTTTATAACACAGGAGCTGTGTTAGTACAGACCAGCTCTTCTTTATTCCCCAGCGACCTTGCTGCCATAGCTGCAGTGCGTCTCACAGCCCAGTCCTAAGCTGCCCAGCATGTGGGGCTGCTGCCAGGCCGAAAATGGCTGCTGCGGCATTCTAAGTGCATTGGGCTGCTCCTCGGGAGAAGGGGACATTCATCCCCTTCCCCCAGGTAGGGAAAGTAGCTCACAACGGGGTCACCCTTAGGTTGGTGCAGAATCAAAAGCCTCCGTGTCAGCCTGCGAGGACCGACGCGGAGCTCAGGATCCAGTGGAGCCAGTGTTACATCACTTCTGGGGCATCATTTTGCACTTGGCACTGGGCGACACTTTCATTAGCTATGCTGCTGGAATGATCAAGTCTCTTCACAAATATCCTATGTTTACATTATATATAAATGTAATATACAGATCTCTGAGTTGAGACCTGGTGATGTCCCAAAATTGCTAACCCTTAAGGGGGCGGGGGGAATATGGCATCAGGGGAGGGAGCCTAGCAGAAAAGGGGTGGAGCTAAATGACTTGAGATAACTAAAAGAACTCAGATCATTAAAAAATAATGACATTAATCTTTGCAGCATGTCCAGCTATGAAGAAAAGCTGGTGTAACAGGGCCATTTGGGGCAAACTGGCCCTCCCATGAGATGCATCCCAAAGAGGGCCTGAACCGTCTTTGCAACTTATTTTAGAAGTCTCCCCAGCATGTTCTGAGCCCCCTCCCACAGCAAGCACCAGCACCAGATGTCGCTCTCTCTCCCTGCTTGGCTGGCCTCCTACCTTGACAGAAGCTGGGCTTTATCAAGACGAAGAAGAGTAAAACAATCCTGGAGTCGCAGGCCATTGTGTCCATAGCTAGTGGCTATCCACAGGCTGAATGCCTGGTGAATGACCATGAAACTGCAGTGTCCCATGACACCTGATGACACCTGATGACATCCCCAGAATTCCCAGCAACACTCTGACAGCATAATCTATGCCTGTGCCAGGGTGTGCTGGGAGGGGGGACCAAGAGGGCAAGAAAAAAAGAGCCTCCAGTGAAATCAGTTCACAGACCCCGTGATCCAGCATCCTGTTGACAAGAGTGGCTGCCCTGATGTTTCCTGGACGTCCAGACAGTAGCCATCGGCGATCAGATCCAGCTATCCTGATTAGTAGCCACTGACTAGTGTCTCCCTAAAGCCTCCGCTTCTTAGCCATAATTTTTTTTATGGTCAACTAAAAGCCCCAGTCCCCTTTGGGCCATGACGGATTCCACATATTCCAGGCCACAAAACATTTTTCTAAAGATGATGGATTGTCAAAGACACCTCATGTTCAATTTGCCTGTTCGCTTTGCTTCCAGAGGTCTCAGGAGAAGGGAACATCAGCTTATTATGGGGTTGGCTATGGCTTTCAAATCACCTGCTTGCAACACAACCAAAGAGAACCCACTGTGATGACTCTGCGACTGATGAAGAATGTATTTTGTTAAAAACAAAACAAACCAGGAATTTCCTAGATGTGTGTGCGATTCACACAGAGATTAGCGATGGCCTCCCCAAGGATAACTGTGGGGTCAGTTTTAGTTGGTGTACCTCTGTTTAAAACCCAATTAAACTTTTGACCTTCGCAACATTCCAGCCACCAGTAAATTGTGTGGTGCATTAAAAAGGGGGGGGGAGTGTCTTGCTTTTGTGTGCACCTGTGAATTTTCAAGGCCTCCTGCAATCTTCAATAATGAGAAAGTTTCGGACCACTTTCTTCATTCTGCTGAACCCAACCTCACCATCTCCTTTTCAAGACAAAACAGGCTTTTCATCCTTTTGGTTCTCTTACATGGTATCCCCATGTAAGAGAGCTTCTCTCGTGTTGAGCTTCTCATGCTGCCCCCCTCCACCCCACCCCTGGTGGCCCTCTCCTACTTTCTTTCCTCTTTGGAGATGGAACTAGCCACAACTATTTCTCACTGTCCATGGAGGTGTTCATGGATCAGGGATGAAATATCTTCTAGCCCAGTGATTCACAACCTTTAGGAGCCTGGTGAGGCAAAAACTGGAATAGTTGTGGTCCACGCGAAACCCCCACTCCTCCCCTGCACACAAAAAGTACAGTTGGGTTGTTGGCAACCTTCAGTCTCGAGAGACTCTGGTATCGCGCTCTGAAAGGTGGTTCTGGAACAGCGTCTAGTGTGGCTGGAAAGGCCGATTCGGGAGTGACAATCCCTTCCACACCGGGAGCAAGTGCAGTCTGTCCCTGGTCTGTCTCCCTGGCTATGGGCCTTCCTTCTTTGCCTCTTTGCCTCAGACTGTTGGCCAAGTGTCTCTTCAAACTGGGAAAGGCCATGCTGCACAGCCTGCCTCCAAGCGGGCCGCTCAGAGGCCAGGGTTTCCCACCTGTTGAGGTCCACTCCTAAGGCCTTCAGATCCCTCTTGCAGATGTCCTTGTATCGCAGCTGTAATTTGTAATAATCAGAGGTGATATTGACTAGAGATTAGATTTTTTTTATTTATAGAGATTTGTGGGTTGCTGCTTTTGTTGTCAGCAGTGGCTATGCGCGGTCCATTCTCCTCCCTCTCTGGTAGTCCATGGAGAAGAGTTCCCTGAGTGAGTACTCCCCCGCAGACCACCAGAGAGTCCATGCCAGCTGCCAGCTTCAATGCTAACTGGAGCTGTGAGCAGTCTGTTCTCCTCCCTCTCTGGTGGTCCATGGGGGAGCGCTTGCTTGGCGAGATGCTGGAAGTGATCAAAGGCAACTTTTTCCCCCCTGAGAACTCATGGACCACTTCTCAGGTCTTGCGGAACACCTGCAGTTCACAGACCACAGGTTGGGAACCAGTGTCCTACCCCTTTCTTCACAGTTCCTTCTACCTGCTTCCCCAAGTAAAAGCCTGCAGGATTTCAGTAGACATTACACTTAATACTCAGATGGCCTGCTTCCAGTGTATTTATAATACAGAGATTGAAATAATCCATGGCAGGTTCATCATATACATACAGTATGATGCTGTGCTGAAGGTTGGTGTTGCCTGCTCTAAGTGGTCCAGATTCTCCAGAGTGGTCCAGATTCTCCAGAGCCTCATTTCTAGCCCTGCTATCAGAGATTCTTTCAATCTAGGATGCCATGGACTGAACAGAGGACCTTTTGCAGGCAGGACACATTGATGGGTTGGTTGATTGCTCCACCGCTGTTATGACAGCCCAAATGAAAGCTAGCTCATACAAGAGGAGCAAATAAAATGCACGCGATGAAGTGGTGACACTAGATGTGACTCACAGCTGCAAAAAGCATATGTGGGACAGGGCTGTGGATGGGGGCTTAAGGCCCCCTACTCCAAATACAGTCCCAATCCATGCATGTACCTACAGAGGAAAAAAATCATGATAGTGCATGCCAGAGCCAATGACATGATTAAAATCACAACTAGTAAAGCCCTTGTACAAGTACTAGAAGTGAATACAATGTAAAGCTTGTAGCTTCTACAGGGGTCTTCAAACTATTTATTTATTTATTTATTTATTTATTTATGTCGCACCTTTCTGTTCTCTAAAGGGCACTCAAACTACAGTCTGGGGGCCACATACGCCCGCCCATATTTCATCTGGCCCGCAGCAACTTAAAATATTGTTATTGCTTATTTTTTTGCTAGCATTTGACATTTTCATGCATTATATATCATTTCTCAGTTTAAACACAACAGTGTTTCTTTGTAATTTTCACATTTTTCTTTTATTTTGAATCGTACCATTACAAAAAAGATTCAAGTAGAAGTTGTTTGTTCATTTAAATTTCATTCATTCAATTATGAAACTGATGTTTTTTTCGGCCCGTGAAAATGTGTAAAATATACGATGTGGCCCTGGTACTGAAAAGTTTGGAGAGCCCTAGGCTAGCAGCTAGTGCAATGTAATGAAGAAAGCACTGAAATCAGACAAGGGGGATACAGGTTCAAATCCCTGCTCAGGTACAATGCTTAGTGGGTGACTTTGGACACCAGTCACCCTCTCAGGCTAGTTGTAAAGTAAAAAAATGGGAGTGGGGATTGAGATCCACTATGCCCCCCCCCAGCCTGAGCTCCTTAGAGCAGTGTTTCTCAAACTGTGGGTCTGGACCCACTAGGTGGGTTGCGAGCCCATTTCAGGTGGGTCCCCGTTCATTTCATTATTTTATTTTTAATATATTTGACTTGATGCTGCCATGGTATGTGACTGTATTTGGGGAAATGTTACAGATCTGTACTTTTAACAGACTACTATGTATATGCTTTTAAGAATGATAGTCAATCCGACTTACTCCTGGGTAAGTGTGGATAGGATTATAGCCTAGGATTGTTAAAAATTGTCCTACCTGATGATGTCACTTCCGGTCATGACATCACTTCCAGTGGGTCATGACAGATTCTCATTCTAAAAAGTGGGTCCTGGTGCTAAAAGTGTGAGAAACACTGCCTTAGAGGAAAGACAAGATAACAAGATAATCAACCAATCAATAAGGTTGGTTAAAGTCATAAGTATTTGTGAACAAAAAAATTCCCAAGCTAATTGGGTAAGAGGCACTTTTTCAAGTGGGTGCTCCTTTTTTTAGCAGGGGGAAAGTAACTGGCCCACCTCACCCCAGCAGTGTCTGTTCTAGTGGCTGTCTGCTGGTATTCTTTTGCATCTTTTTAGATTGTGAGCCCTTTTGGGATAGGGAGCCATTTAGTTATTTGATTTTTCTCTGTAAACCGCTTTGTGAACTTTTAGTTGAAAAGCAGTATATAAATACTGTTAATAATAATAATAATAATAATAATAATAATAATAATAATAATAATAATAATAATAATCTTCAAAAAGTCTTCAAAAATTTTTTAAGCGCATCTCTATGAGCCTATTGCCCCAGGCGGCCACTAGGCGGTGGTAGCAGCCTTGAATGTCCAATACAGTACTTTGAGTACTTTTTTTTTTTTTTTTTTTGCAGTAGCCAGATTCTAAACTTAACTGGGTAAGGCTGTTCCACTGACTTAAATAGGATTTTACCTTGATGCTTAGGGTTATAGCAGACAGCACTGAACCTAAATGCAGATGGCAGCTCCTCAAACCCTCACATGGGGGGTGGACCCACAAGCGTACTGGGCATCTACCTGAACACACAGGAAACCCCAGATTAACAACCCACACCTGAAATCTACAACAGCTGCTGCCAATTCGTGCAGATGACAGCCAGCTTGATGGGCAAAGGTCTGACTCAGCAAATAGCAGTTTGCGCAGTGCAGTAGCTAAAGCGCGAACACAGGGTTAAGGCTGGACAGCCCTGGGCAAGCCAGACACCAAGCTAGGAGGAGCAGCAAACACAACAGAAGACAGTAGAAACCTTCAGGAAGACCCTGACAGATTGGACTGGGCTAAAATGAATAAGATGCAAGTTCAACAGGGACAAATGCCAGGTTCTGCACTTGGGCAAAAATAACCAAAGACACAGGTATAGAATGGGAGATACCTGGTTTGGCAGCACAATGTGTTGAGAGGGATCTTGGAGTTATAGTGGATCACAAAATGAACATGAGTCAGCAGGGTGATGTGGCTGCAAGGAAGGCCAACCCAATTTTAGCCTGCAGTAGTTGAACTGTAGCTTCCAAGACGTGAGAAGTTGTGGTTCCGCTTTACTCTGCTTTGGTCAGACCTCACCTGGAGGACTGTGTCCAATTCTGGTCATCTCACTGCTGCAGCCAAAACTAGAGCAGATAGAGAGATGAGCAATTAGGATGATGAGAGGACAAGCCCTATGAGGAAAGGTTAAGGGGACTTGGTATGTTCAGCCTGAGAGGAGATAAGATACCTCTCTTCAGATACCTGCAGGGCTGTCATATGGAAGAAGGAACAAATGTGTTCTCAACTGCCCCTGAGAATAGAACCAGATCCAATGGGTGCAAACTACAATAGAAGAGATGCCAGCTGGACATCAGGAAGAAATTCCTAACAGTCAGGGTGTTTCGGCAGTGAAACAGATTGCCAAGGGAGGTGGTGGACTCTCCTTAACTGGAGATCTTCAAGCAGTGGTTTCACAGGCACCTGCTAGGAGATGCTCTAGGACAGGGGTGTCAAACGTAAGGCCCATGAGCTGGATGTGGCCCCTGGAAGCTCTTTCCATAGCCCTTGGGCTCTCCCAGCACAACTATCAGCTGCTCTCAGGTCACTGCTGAAAGGGCAGCCTGTGTGATAAGTGGGTTCTCTCGCATCTTGAAAATATGATCAAGATTTGTGTATTTTCTCTTTTGTCATTTGCCCCCAATGAGCTCCTAAGTGAGAAAAAAGTGCTTATTTCTGGTCATGACCTGCTTAATGACATCACTTCCTGCTCAGTGACATCACTTGCAGCCCTCAGCAGGCATCCTGAATGCTATTCGGCCCACTGTATGAAATGAGTGTGATACCCCTGCTCTAGGAGGATTACCTGCTACAGGCAGAGGTTTGGACTAGATCAGTGTTTGGGTCCCCATTCATTTCAATATTTTATTTTTAATATATCAGACTTGATGCTACCATGAGATGTGACTGTATTTGGGCTGTACTTTGAACATAAGAACAGCCCCACTGAATCAAGCCACAGGCCCATCTAGTCCAGCTTCCTGTATCTCACAGCGGCCCACCAAATGCCCCAGGGAGCACACCAGATAACAAGAGACCTCGTCCTGGTGCCCTCCCTTGCATGTGGCCTTCTGACATAGCCCATTTCTAAAATCAGGAGGTTGCGCATACACATCATGGCTTGTACCCCGTAATGGATTTTTCCTCCAGAAACTTGTCCAATCCCCTTTTAAAGGCGTCCAGGCCAGACACCATCACCACATCCTGTGGCAAGGAGTTCCACAGACCAACCACACGCTGAGTAAAGAAATATTTTCTTTTGTCTGTCCTAACTCTCCCAACACTCAATTTTAGTGGATGTCCCCTGGTTCTGGTGTTATGTGAGAGTGTAAAGAGCATCTCCCTATCCACTCTGTCCATCCCCTGCATAATTTTGTATGTCTCAATCATGTCCCCCCTCAGGCGTCTCTTTTCTAGGCTGAAGAGGCCCAAACGCCGTAGCCTTTCCTCATAAGGAAGGTGCCCCAGCCCCGTAATCATCTTAGTCGCTCTCTTTTGCACCTTTTCCATTTCCACTATGTCTTTATGGCTACTATGTATATTACTAGTCCAAACCTTATGTTTGAACCATTCCACCCCTGCTAATTGGGTAAGAGGCACTTTTTCAAGTGGGTGCTCCTTTTTTTAGCAGGGGGAGAGTAACTGGCCCACCTCACCCCAGCAGTGTCTGTTCTAGTGGCTGTCTGCTGGTATTCTTTTTGCATCTTTTTAGATTGTGAGCCCTTTTGGGACAGGGAGCCATTTAGTTATTTGATTTTCTCTGTAAACCGCTTTGTGAACTTTTAGTTGAAAAGCGGTATGTAAATACTGTTGTTGTTGTTGTTGTTGTTCCGTTGTGCTCCCACCCAAGGGCTCCAAAGGGAAGGGGTCCCTTGCATGCTGCAATGAGGCTCCCTGCAAAACCTAGTGCTTTGCCCCCCCTAGCTACACCACTGCACTGCAGGGCCAGAGAATTTGGGGCTTCCAAGCAGCTCCTTGCCCATGGCAAAGTTGGGCGCCCTCCTGCCTATCTGCTGTCTAACAGTCCAATCCCATGCAGGTTTACTCAGAAGTAAAACATAAGAACTAAGAATAGCCCTGCTGCATCAGACCAAAGGCCCATCTAGTCCAGGTTCCTGGATCTCAGAGTGGCTCACCAGATGCCTCAGGGAGTACACAATAATAATAAACTTTATTTATATCCCGCCCTTCTCCCTAAAAGGGACCCAGACAAGAGAGCTGAATCCTGGTGCCCACCCCTGCACCTGGCATACAGATATACCCTACTTCTAAAACCAGGAGGTTGCACGTACCCATAATGGCCTGTAATCTGTGATGGATTTTTCTTCCAGAAATCTGCCTAATCCTCATTTAAAGGCCAGACATCATCATCACATCCTGTGGCATGGAGTTCCACAGACTAATTGCACGCTGAGTAAAGAAATAATTTTTTGTCTGTTCTAACTCTCCCGACATTCAGTTTTAGTGGATGTCGCCTGGTGCTGGTGTTGTGTGCGAGGGAAAAGAACATCCCTCTAACCACTCCTTCCATCCCCTGCATAACAAAAATCCTATTCTGTTCAATAGGACTTACGCCCAGGTGTGTATAGGATTGTCTGTTCATTTCCCTATCGGGCTGCAAGCGTGTGTGTACTTTTCTAGGACCAAGCCCAATATATAGGGCTATTTTTCTGAGCAAATGGGCCTAGAATTGTGCTGTAATCATTTATTTGGGAATACTGCACTGTTCAATCCTATGCAGATTTACTTGGAAATAAACCCAGCATTTAAAAAAAATTAATAATTGTATTTAGATCTGGGTTTCCTGGGGAGAAGCATTATGGTTCTGAGAATCAGCTGCAATGGAGGAAAACCATCACTTCATTTTGCTTTGGATGGGGACTTTCAGGGGCACCTGGCTGTCCTCTGTTGCAGTGATTCTCAAACTTTTAGCACTGGAACCCACTTTTTAGAATGAAAATCTGTCAGGACCCATCAGAAATGATGTCATGACCGGAAGTGACATTGTCAAGCAGGAAAATGTTTAACAATCCTAGGCTGCAATCCTACCCACACTTACCCAGGAGTAAGTCCCATTGACTATCATTGTTAAAAGCGTATACATAGTAGTCTGTTCAAAATACAGCCCAAATACAGTCACATCTCATGGTAGCATCAAGTCTGATATATTAAAAATAAAATATTGACATGAATGGGGACCCAAACACTGATCTAGTCCAAACCTCTGCCTGTAGCAGGTAATCCTCCTAGAGCAGGGGTATCACACTCATTTCATACAGTGGGCCGAATAGCATTCAGGATGCCTGCTGAGGGCTGCAAGTGATGTCATTGAGCAGGAAGTGATGTCATTAAGCAGGTCATGACCAGAAATAAGCATTTTTTTCCCTCACTTAGGAGCTCATTGGGGCAAATGACAAAAGAGAAAATACACAAATCTTGATCACATTTTCCAGGTGTGAGAGAACCCAATTATCACACAGGCTGCCCTTCCAGCAGTGACATCTCAGCTCAGCAGCTGAGAGCAGCTGGTAGTTGTGCTGGGAGAGCCCAAGGGCTATGGAAAGAGCTTGGGGGGGGGGCCACATCCAGCTCCTGGGCCTTATGTTTGACACCAATGCTTATGTTTGAAAGGGGAGAGGCACCTTGCGCTGCTGAGCACCTCAGTGTAGTTGCGTAGCTGGGGGGGGTAAGGCACTGAGTTTTGCGGGAGCCACAGTGTAGCATGCAAGGGGCCCCTTCCCTACCAAGCAGTGGCGTAGCTAGAGGGGGGGGCAAGGCACTAAGTTGTTGCAGGGAACCCCTCCCCTTTGGAACAGTGGCGTAGCTAGAGTGGGGGCAAGGCACTAAGTCTTGCAGGGAACCCCTCCCCTTCGGAGCAGTGGCGTAGCTAGATGGGGCAAGGCACTAAGTCTTGCAGGGAGCCCTACCGCAGCATGCAAGGGCCCCCCCCCTCTGAGTAGCGGCGTAGCCAGCATGGCTGGGAGGTGGAGGGGGAGAGGCTCCCTGAGCGAACGCCTTGCCCCCCTCCAGCTACGCCACCGGCGCAGCGGAAGGGAGGAGCAACAGGCAGGCTGGCTGGCCCGGGGCTGCGCGTACTACACCTCCCAGGCTGCTCTCCAGTGGGTGGGGACAGCGCCGGTCCTCCCCCGCTGCTGTGCCAGCTGGAGGGGCGGGCGCGGGCGGGCGGGCAGGCTGGGGGCGATCGGGGCCGGCGCGCTCTGCTGGTGCGCTTTGGAGAGCGGCGCGCGCGGAGAGCTTGGAGAGCGGCGCGCCTCCGCCTCGCTGGCCGGGCGGGGGAAGGGGCCGCCCCCCGCAGCCGCCGCCCCCTCCCCGGCCGCGATGCCGCCCCCACCGCGCCCCCTCCGGCGCGCGTAGCCGGGCGCGCTTCAGCCCGTGCGCCCTGCGCTCCCTCCCCGGCCGCCGCAGTGCCCCCGCCGCGGGCTGAGCCCCGGAGCGCCTCCCTCCTCCTCCTCCTCTTCCTCCTCGCCGCGCCCGGGCGCTGCGGCAGCCGCCCGGAGATGCTCCGCCGCCGGATCAACCGCTTCGTGAGTACCGCGCCGCTGCTGGGGAGGGAGGCGAGCCCTGCCGGGCGCGGGAGGAGAGTCCCCAGGCGCACTCCCAGGGAGGCGTGCCCGGGATCGGGCCCCCCCCCAGTCTGATGGGGCCGACTTCCAGGTAAGGCGGCACTTACCTGGGAGTAAGCCCCATTGACTATCATGGCACTTACTTCTGAGTAGACAGGCACAGGATTGGGCTCTCAGGCCGCCACCCTAGCCACACTTTCCTGGGTGTAAGCTCCACTGACTGCCGTAGGACTTGCTTCTGAGTAGACAAGCCTAGGATTGGGCTGTAGGTGTGCAGAGGATCAGAGCCCCTTCTGCCCCACAGCAGGCAGGCAGCCCTCCCTGATTCCTGTCCCATCAGACCCAGTCAGGGGTGGGGGGTGGGAAGGTCTTTGCGGTTCCTCTTGGCTCCGCTGGTTGGCAGGTAGCTGGCCGGGTAGCAGCCACTGCAGAGAAGGGGGGCCTGGCGGGGGGCTGGCCCTGGGCGCGCTTTTCTTTTGTTCTTCCTGGCCAGGAGTGGGGAGGGGGCTTTTCCGCATCTGTGGTGCTTGGGCAAGAGGGGTCAGCAAAAGGCAGGCAGGTGCAGCATCTCCCCACATGCCTAACAAGCATAGATGGGGGGGGGGAGAGATATGACTAAGGAAGGACTGGAGTTCCCCATCCTGCTAGAATTTGGGGTTGCCCAGTGAAAATCAGACTGGTGGCCAATTCCACACCTGCTTGACAGGTGCGGAATCCTGGGCATCTCCAGGTAGGGCTGGGAAAGATCTCTGGAGAACCCAGGCAACCAGTTAATATAGACTAGCAGTTCCCAACCTTCTGGTTGTGACAGTGGCATAGCTAGAGGGGGGGGCAAATCACTAAGTTTTGCAGGGAGCCTCACTGCAGCATGCAAGAGGCCCCTCCCCTTGGGAACCATTCTGGGCTGCTAGAGCAAGACGGAGGCATTTGCCTCTTGTCTGGCATTGGCCTCTGTTTTGCTCCCCCTGCCCAGAATGGCTCCGAGGGGGAGGGGCCACTTGCACACAGTGGTGATGCTCCTTGCAAAACTTAGTGCTTTGCACCCCCTCTAGTTATACCACTGTGTTGTGACCCCCCCCCCCCCCGCAGGCATGCGCATTTTCTTTCGGGTTGCAACCCCCTTAAGAAGGGTAGTGACCCAATTGGAACAGCACTTCCAGATTTCGCTGTCCCTACTGCTCTACACAGGTAAGTGAAAAATGGTTGTTGTTTTTTACTCACATTCAGCAATGGCAGCAGTGAAACCCAGAATTCCTGTACTAATTGCAGTGATGGGTTCCCAGTTGGGTCACTACTCTCCTTAAGGAGATAGCACCTGACCGACGGTTGGGAACCGCTGATGTGGATAGTTCTGAGTATGATGGACCAATGGCCTGGCAGAATGCAACTCCCTATGAGTTGAGAGAACTGTGATAGCTGCGTGGAACCTCCATGGTCAGAGAGGGTATACCTCTGCCATGCAAAGACACCACAGATTGACAGTAGGGGGTGCTGACAGGGTATCTCTGCCAATCCCAGAGGTATCTGTTTAGCTGTGGTGAAAGCTAGACCTTCTTTGCCTGCTGATGTGTCAGGAGGGGGCACATGGCAGCTTTTCCACTCCCTTTTGTCACTTACCCTGTTCAGATGAGTAACTACAAGGGTGCAGTAAAACCAAATCAACAAGCTTGGCGATGGCTTGCTGTGGAGCATAGTCCGCAGGGGTGCATCAAGCCTGAGATTGCTTCATCCAGTCTACAGCGGGGATTCTGGGTTGGATGTTTTCCCCAAGATTAGGTGGAGAAGTCAGGGATCCAGTCTGCGTGCTAAGCATGTGCTAAAGATTTAGAGGCTTCCTGTTCCACACCCACTCATGTTTGGTTAAAGTGGAGTCTCTCTTCACTGGCTGCCCCAGGTCGAGCAAATATTGACAAGGACCTGCAGTCTACCAACTACATTTGTGACAGGTTCACATGGCGATGGCGCATCCCTGGGCCACGCAACGGGCAGAGAGTTAAACCAGCAGACCTCTGCTCTTTTCAGAAAGTGGGGGAAGATGATCCTTCAGGTATCCAGGACAACTCAATTTACCTTAGAAGCCTTGTTTGGGCAACCTGCTCTTGTGTCAAACTGTGGCTTTCTCTCCTTCTCGACATGAGCTGATAAGCTGTTTGTTTCTGTTTACACCCCATGTGCACACATTGGTGTTTGCAAACAGATTGTGATGAGAAGTTTGGATTCTTTCCTCCGTGCCCCCCCCAATCCTGAACATCTGTTTTTGGCAGGATGACCAAAAATCCACTATGCATTAGACACATCCTTTTTTCTGTGACAGCTCAATCAGTATGTTCCTATATTTTGTCTGCTTTCTCTTAAGCCAGCAATTTTCAACAAGTGTGCTGCAAATGGTCCTCAGGTGTGCTGTGGAAGTTTGGGGGAGGGTCATTTATTAGTATAGCTGTTGGGGGAAGTGAGCCCCCCACCAGCAGCATGTAAGTTGTCAAAAAACTGGTGGTGTGCCTTCACCATTTTAGCGCCTTATCAGTGTGCCCCGAGATGAAAAAGGTTGAAAATTGCTGTCTTAGTCTCATGCTTTCACTGAATTTGGTCCATTTTGTAACTGGTCACCACCTTTTTATCCATTGCATAATAGTGAACATCTCTGTAACTTGCCAAAGGTGCCTTTTTGTCTTATTTTTTTAAATTATCACCTTTGGGACAGTCAGCCTGATTGTGAAGGAAAAGCATACATTTGATGTATAGTACAGTCGTTGAGGAAAGCATCTGAAATGCTTCTGAAATGTTTGGGCTGTCACAACATGGTCATTCTGTCTGATTCTCTGTTCCACTTCTTCTCCAAAGTGGCTTTTTAGCAGCTAAGCTGTTGGCAACCTTCAGTCTCAGAAGACTATCGCGCTCTGGATGGTGGTTCTGGAACAGCGTCTAGTGTGGCTGAAAAGGCCGATTCGGGAGTGACAATCCCTTCCACACTGGGAGCAAGTGTACTGTGTCCCTGGTCTGCCTCCCTGGCTATGGGCCTTCCTTCTTTGCCTCTTTGCCTCAGACTGTTGGCCAAGTGTCTCTTCAAACTGGGAAAGGCCATGCTGCACAGCCTGCCTCCAAGCGGGCCGCTCAGAGGCCAGGGTTTCCCACCTGTTGAGGTCCATTCCTAAGGCCTTCAGATCCCTCTTGCAGATGTCCTTGTATCGCAGCTGTGGTCTACCTGTAGGGCGCTTTCCTTGCATGAATTCTCCATAGAAGAGATCCTTTGGGATCCGGCCATCATCCATTCTCACAACATGACCAAGCCAACGCAGGCGTCTCTGTTTCAGCAGTGCATAAGCTAAGCTTATGCATAAGCAGTGCATAAGCTAAGCTACACCACTTTATAGTGTCTTTGCAGTTCAAAAATATAGTATTTTTGCAGTTCAAAAATATAGTAATTCTTCTGGGCCCTACACATTTGGTGGGGAAGCCTCTTCTTTAGGGTCATGAAACTGAGAAGCCTCTAAGGCAGTGGTTCTCAAGCTTTTAGCACCAAGACCCACTTTTTAGAATGAGAATCTGTCAGGACCCACCGGAAGTGATGTCATGACTGGAAGTGACATAATCAAGTAGGAAGAATTTTAACAATCCTAGGCTGCGATCCTAACTCCCATTTACTATCATTGTTAAAAGCATATACATAGTAGCCTGTTAAAAGTACAGGTCTGTCACATTTCCCCAAATACAGTCACATACCATGGTAGCACCAAGTCTAATATATTAAAAATAAAATATTGGCATGAATGGGGACCCACCTGAAATTGGCTCATGAGCCACCTAATGGGTCCCGACCCACAGTTTGAGAAATACAGCTCTAAGGAATTCTGATCAGCACCTTTTGTCACATGCCTTCCATAGATTGTGTTTGATGAAGGTTGTAAACCATTTTGCGCAGAAAGGGAATGTGGGAAAGAAATTCTGGCCATGTGCCCTTTAAGAAAGAGGACTTTTCTTGGAATAAGTTGAACCCAATAAATAATATATTTCTAGCATGCCTTTGGAGATTCTCTCTCTCTCTCTCTCTCTCTCTCTCACACACACACACACACAAACACACAGAGGGAGTGAGAGAGGGAGCGAGCATATGCAACTTTTATTGTGTTTGGCATGGCATGCTGGGCCTCCTGGATGATCACAGCCCATGGATGGGTAGATTTATTTCAGAGGAGGTAGTCTTTCTGAGGTCCAGGCTCCAAACCATTTAGCTGTTGATGGTCAGAATCTTGGAAGCCAGTCGAGTTGGTAGAATATTGGAGTGATGTACAAGATTCCTGTGGTATATTGCATACAGGGGAGCTCAGGTTCAGTTCCTGGCTTTGCCGTGTCAGGCTGGACAAGCCCCCAGCTGAAAAGCTGCAGAACCACTGCTAGGCAAGACTGACCTAGATGGACTCATAACTCAGAAGAAGGAAGCTTGCTGGGGCCATTGTGGGCAGTGGATATAAATGGCTATTCCTACAGATCAGACTGCAATAAACTCACCCCCCTTTTGAAAAGATCCTTGGAGAGGATGATTAGTCATTGCCTTGACTGGATATTCAGGGCCTCTCCTAGCCAAGATGTTTGCAATGGAAATAGCCATTCCACAGGGGGAAAGAAAATCACTTTGAGGAAGAATGGCACCTTGGAGACTAAGCCGGAAAGAATGCAGCTTGGTTTTTATGTCCTCGACTTTGCCAGAGTCATAATGACAGAACGGGGGTTTGAACGCTTTGGTTTGCAGGCTGTGTGTTGCCCTTAATCCTGAAATGGGAGAGAGAAAAGCCCTGTGCTGTGCTGAGCAGATAGGCCTTGCAGTTGTGGCAGTGACTCTGGTGCGCTGACAGGGAATCCGCTGCGTGGTCTTACGGCCTGGGGTCTTGCCTAGACTCTGGCAGCCCTGTGCTCCCTTAGCTTCCTGTCCTCCCATCTCCCTTTTTTGGGCCCTTCCTGCCAAGAGTCTTCCATCCCTCATGCATTTGTCCATCCCTGGGTAGCAAATGGCTGCACCGGGTTCATGCCTCTTGTTTCGCTAGCATTTTTTTAGTTGTCCTCCATCATATAACCCCTTCTGACTCTAACATGCTGTTAAGTGTCTTCATAGCCTCACGAGGAAGCTGCTTGAGTCAGCATATATGGTGGCTATGCCATACCCCCAAAACTAGAGCCTGTCGGGCCAAACCGATGCTGTTTTTGGATTCAGCACCCCAAATACACCCAAGAATAGGTCTAACTTGTAAGAAAGCAAAATGTGTGTAGACCTGTGTTATCGGCAAAGTTGTTCTTATGCTTTGTGTAGCCCTGTGGTTTCTGGAGCCAGGTTTTGCATGAACCTGGGTTGTGGTGCACCCTTTTCCCTGTGCCCTGAGGTTGTAGGATGTCCCCTGCCCCGTCAACAAACCCCCTTTGCAACTCTGCTTCTGGCCTGCTGCAGCCTCACAATTGCTATGTGCGCGCACCAGCCTCAGAACTGCTTGCATTTCACACTGTGGACGGTTGACGGCTCAACCTCCCCTTCTCTGATGCATTTGGCCTCCTCTTCCGCCTCCTCTTCCAGGCAAGTCTTGGTTCCTGGCTGTGCCAGTTCTTTCCCACTCCCTTCTGTTGCGCAAACACCCGGCAGATGGGAGCTTCCTGGAAACCGAACTTGCAAAGCTTGGCCTGCCTGCACCAGCCTCCGCACTCCTGCTCCCCCCCCAAAAAATAAAAAAAAATTGAAAAGGGGGGGGGGAGAGAGACCATCCTTAAAGTGGCAGGATGTTTGAAAATGTTCCCAAGGAGCTGGCATAATATGTCTTGGCTGAGAATGCGAGCCAGGAAGTCCTTGGTATGGTATTTCAGTATATCCAGTACAATTAAAAAACTTATTTTTCACATTTTATATTTTTTTACTGATCTCCGGTTAGCTTAGAGCATGGTTCGCCCTCTTACCCTTTTATCCTCACAACAGTCCTCTGAGGTAGGCAAGATGGAGAGAGAATGACTTGCCCCAGGTTGCCTAATAAGCTTCCTGGGTTTGAACCTGGGTCTTCATGGACCAAGCCGTGTGCTCTGTCTGTTAATCCACATTGGCTGTAGATGCCAGGAATCTAGGCCTTTCCATTCACAGGTGTTCTGTCCCTGAACCTCTGGGTGTGGTATTAGGCAAACCTCTGTTCCCTCAACCTTTGTGCCCCCCCCATTTACAATGTGGGAATGATCATCCCAACCTACCTCAGTCAAAGGGCTGTTTTTAACATGTCTGGAGATCAAGATATCTAGCTCCTTCGCGTACACCATGTATGTATTACGTATTATACATCTTTAGTAATTAATCTGTGGAACTCCTTGCTACAGCATGTGGTGATGCCTTTAAAGGGGGATAGGACAGATTTATGGATGAAAAGTCCATCTCAGGTTATGTAGACTACCTCAGAATGCCAGATACGAGGGAGTGGCAACAGGACAGAGGTGTCTTGTTGCCTTGTGTGCTCTCTAAGGCATCTGGTGGGCCACTGTGAGATACAGGAAGCTGGACTAGATGGGCCTTTGGCCTGATCCAGCAGGGCTCTTCTTATGTTATGTTTTTAATTGGGCTAATCTGGAGTGGTCAGTAAACAGAGCTGTGTGTGTTCCGAATGTAAGAGCTTATTCCAAGTGTTGTCCACATCCTTTGGAGATGATAAGGGCCTAGCACCTCGTGGAGTAGAAGTGCAGACAGCATTCCAATCAAGTCTCCCTGTCTAGCCAGGCAAGGCAAGTGCTGACCCCTTCTCTGCTATGGAGCCCCTCACGGGCTGTCCACCCCGCACAAACCCTTCAGAGCTAACCCTGTTAATCAGAAACTTTTTTTTTTTGTCCAGGCTCTTAAACTCAGGAATGGTGTGATTCTCCCAGCATCCTTGCAACTATGGTTTTCATGTTAAACCATGGTTTAACGTGGTTTTCATGTTGTTTTAATCATGGATTTAATATCATTGGATTTTGTTGCATTTGAACTGTGCTGTTGGCCACCTTAACCCATTTCTGCCCAGCCCATAGGTGTACCCATTTGATCCCTGTTGTGTATTCGCAATGTTGGGCAGAAATGGCTTAAACCTGCTTAATAAGGTGAGGTACAAATATATGACATAGTGATTGATAGCATTTTAATGGAGAGGCAGTGACCACAAAGTCTCTATGCAGGTTGCTTTAAAATCAGAGGTGTCTAAACCTCTGTTTTCTCCGAAGGGCCACATCAAACAACTGGCATGGTGTTGAGGGCTGGAAAAAAAATTTAAATATAAAATTTAAATAAATACATTAGAGATGGAACTCAGATGAATGAATAAGTGGGCTCAAATGTCCAGTATTTCTCCAAATACCAACACAGCCCACACTTAAACGGACCCCCACCCCACAAACACAACTCCAGTTGTGTTTGATCATTTGGGCCAGAGGCTCTCAGGGGATCAGAGGCTGGCCGCGGGCCAGATAGAGGCTCACTGTGGGCCACATCTGGCCCCCGTGCTGGGGTTTGGAGACCTCTGCTTTAAATCATGGAAGGGACCCTCAAGGTCATCTAGCCCAGTGTTTCTCAATGTTTGTTCCCTGCTGTACAACTTTGCATCATCCACCTATTGCAGTGATTTTCAATCTTTTTCATCTCCTGGCTGTCAATTTGCAGAGCAATATTCATTTCTGGCTCCTTAGGATAACTCACAGGATATATGATTACATAGAAAGATTATAAACCCGGTAAACCCCTACAATCTCTTACACCACCACCGGCCTTTGTAGCGCTTCCAATGCTTTGCTTTCACTGCCCTTATATTTCATTTGGGTCCGACTTCTGTCTTGCGAGCCGATCGAGGAGTCCCGCAGCGAGCGAGAAATGGTTCAAATAGGGTATTAAACCGCTCCAAATGCGATTTGTGCGCGAATCCTATTTATCTCGCTGCTTACCAAATGCCACCCCCCCTCCCCGGCAGCTGTCCATTTGCTATCTTGCAATGGGATCTCTCGTCCCAGAGAAACTATATAGCTGATCTCCCCTGGATGGCCCTTGCTAATGCCCTCGGATTAGTCAAGGTTCTGGATCGGATCCCGGTATAATATTAGGAGTCTAGCTGCATTAGGGAGGATTAGATTGTCATGTATCTCCATTGCAAGTCTGCTTGCCAGCCATTCAGTGTTGCTGCTCACAACTGTAGCTGCGTCGACTAAATGGCCGTGGTGTTGTCTGGTTGCAGACCTGTCACTGCTCTGCTTTTCTCCACTACCTTTAGTTTCCCTTTGAAGTTAACCTTGAATATCAACGCTGAACGAAAACAGCAGGCCAGAGGCTTTATGTGGTGCTGCAGGACCAGCAGGGATCTGTTTAACTTCCCGTCAGGGCGTCGCAGGGGTGAAAATTGGATCCAGGATGCATTTTCTTTCCCAGGTTGGAAGGAGGTTCGCAGGCTATTTACCTCTCCCCTCTCCTAATTCTGAAAGTGCCAAAAATGTTGGGGTTGGAACCGCACCTTAAAAAGCGAGCGTTGCCAATTTTATCCTTGGAGGCTCTTACGCTGGGGGTGGACCACCGGGGAATTACTTTGAAGAGTCTTGCTTCTCTCAAGGGGGCATTTGAGGTCATCTTGACTGGGAGCAGAATCGCATTCTGACAGTGGCTCGGAGTGCAGGCTAAGTCCATTAGAAAGCTGGACAGGCGCACGATTTGTGATGGGGTGGTGGAGGAGGCAGATTTTAAACAGGAAGACCTTCAGCTGGGATCCGCCGGTGTGGTTTATTAGACTCCTGCCTTTTGTAAACAAAACTTAGAAGTAGATTCGTTTTGGTGCACAGAATGGAGATCTCAAAAAAGTTTCTGGAAGCAATCTTTTAAAAATACTTGATCGTTCTGCGAAAAGCCAAGTGACCTAAGCCAGTTTTTAAATTGATTAAATGCTGAGCGCTAGTGTGAGTTCCCATCTGTTTCTAGTCCTTTCCAACCAGGACACACACAAACACACACACATACAAATCCCATGTTTGCCTTGGCTAGCTGCCCACATAGATCTTTGTTGCTCATCTGTGGTCTGAGCACTGCAAAAACTGCCCTATGAGCACCTCTAAACCACTCAGTTCTGTACTGAGTCCTGTAGGTTTAGAGGTGATTCTGACACCTAAGTGTTCCTACCAACCTGCATTATTTTTTAAGGTACCTGCCCCTGATGAAGGGATTGGGAAGATGCTCCACACTTTGCGCCGTGCCAGGGGTCAGTAATAACCATCACTGCTCTTTTGCACAGCCCCAGAGTGCGTCACCGTTTTTAAAAAATGTGTGATCTTTTAAAGAGCAAGGAGACAGCTGCACTTCACGCTGAAATATTTTCACAGGATAGCGTGTTAAAGGGTATGCGTTACTAACAAATGGGAGCGCGCCACGACAGCAAAACGCAGCTTGATTCGGCGGGGGGGGGGGGAAGGCAGCTAACAGGTTCACACCAACGGAATGGCAATTTAAGGAAGAGAAAACAACCGTGTGCACTTCAGAGCTTCATGCTGCGTGTTGCAGCAACATAAACCTTCGATAAAGTCCTGTACAAAGGTTCACATTTATTTTCAGCCATGAGTTACAAATCTGTACCAAAGAAATCCAACTTTTATTCACTTGTGCTTTTGATGAGATATTCAAAATGTGCCCCCTTCTGTGCTCGAGGTCTCTTTGTTTCATTTTGGGTGCAATCCTAACCAACCTTTTAGCTCCCAAGTAAGGGCAGTGCAGTTCCAAGGTAAGAGAAGTGAAGGCTGCAGGCCGCAGGAACAGGCAATTGTGCAAGTCCAGAAGCCTCATTACTGGAGGTTTGCTGGTTTTGAGAGGTTGTCTTGTGTGTTTGAAGTGTCTAGTCCAGCCATTTTCAACCACAGTGCCATGGCACACTGGTGTGCCATGAATGGCCTCATGTGTGCCACAGGAGTTTGGGCGAGGGTCATTTATTAGTAGAGCCCTTGGGGGATGTGAGCTCCCCACCAACCGCGCGTGGTGTGCCTTGCCAATGGTCAAAAAACCGATGGTGTGCCCTGACAATTTAAGCACCTTGTCAGTGTGCCACAAGATGAAAAAGGCTAAAAATCACTGGTCTAGTCTGTATCCATGAGGACTAGGAGCATGCTTGACTATGTACGCCTTGTACTGGATGTTTTTGCCTTGGGGATCCGCTTCAATAGGAATTAAACAGCAAATGTTCTTGATCTTAAAGCTACAGTGACGCCTTGCACTTTTGTCTGGTTAGGGACCAGAGCATGGATGAAAGTCAAAAATGGATGAATATCAAAGCAGAGCCTCATTATGTAGCTTGCACATGTATTTTGGGTGGCAAAAAATGTAAGTAACCCTTGTAATGTGTGCAAAGCCTAAATGAACCAAAATAAAAGAAAAATAAACATAAGAACGTAGATGAAATTTGAAATGTGGTCATAATTGAAAGCAACTGAAAGAGCAAAACGATGAAGGTCAAGTGGATGAAAGCCAGGGTGTTGCTGTATTTATGTCAGGCAGTTCTTGACCCAATCTTAAGCATGTTTACTCATTTGTAAATGACACAGAGTCCAGTGGTATGCGCTTTCTGGTAAGTGTGCTTTAGGTTTGCCTGTGATGTGTGTAGCTCCTGGGTTCAGAATCCCAGTTGCCCCAGGGAAGGGTTGCCCCAGGGAGCACGGAATGAGAACATCCTTTGGTGGGGTCAGAGAGTGGAGAGGAGAAACAGCCAAGCAAGTTGCTCGACTTTTAGGGAAGTTATTTCAGAGGAGATGAAGGGAGGGCAATTCTGTGAACATAGGAAGTTGCACTCAGTCATACTGAGTCAGATGTTTTGTCTTATCGGGCAGCCCAATCTTAGGTTCCTGGAACTGCACGGTACAGCAATATTGAAATGGCTGCCCCTTTATCCTGTGGGACCAGGGAAGCTGCCAGAGGTCTCCTTGGGGGAAGGGGACAATCGTCCCCTTACCCTGAGTAAAGCCCCAGCTCCCGCAATGGGGCTTTTTGAGCCTGCGCCAGCTATAGAGCTGGTGCAGATTTGAAAAGCCCAGTGTCAGGCTTCTGAACCCTACAGGAGGATCTGGCAGAGCCTCCGCCGGCCCCACCCCTCCCCCCTGGGCCAGTCCCACCCCTGCTCTGCTCTGCCCTTCCCCTTCAGGATGTGGATTTCATTAATCCTTCTCCAGCCATGTTCTAGTGAGTGTTCGTTGGCTTTGATGCTCCCATTCTCTAACGTCCAGTAAGGGGATTTGCTGTGGTGTGCAGATGCCACCTAGAATGTCCCTACTTTTTGCAAACATGTGGCAGAGGAGAGGCTTGAGAAGGATTCCCCTTCTCTGTGCCACACCATGTCAAATGAGGAAGTGCCCCATGGCAGAGTTGTTCTCTAGAAGAGCGACTGACGTTCTCAAAAACTTGTGTAGGATCAGGGTAGCCAGCTCAGAGGGGAGGAGGTCTGTGACAGGGGTGCCTTCCCTGCTCTTTCCTCTCCTGTTCTGATGCCACCCCTCACCAAAGGGACATCACCATCACAACTTGGCGCATCAAGGGATACCGAGCAGAACTGTGGAAGTTCAGGATAAAATGAACAGGTGGCAGGCCACACATGCCAGCAAACATTCCCTGGTGGAAAGGAGGGTTGCAGATGCAATGACTTGTGTGTTGGATTTGACATAAGCCTATAAAAAACCCCTATTTTTTTAGTTACCAAGAAGGTTTGAACCAAGTTAGGATATTTTTGGGGTGCCGAATCAAAAATATGGCATCGGTTTTGCCCAATTGGTTCTAGTTTTGGGGTACAGCACAGCCACCGTATATGCCAGTTCAAGCAGCTTGCTTGTAAGGAAGCTGACAGCATGGCTTCCTTCACAAGGAAGCTGCTTGAATCAGCATATACAGTGACTGTGCTGTACCCCCAAAACTAGAACCAACTGGGCAAAACCGATGTCCTTTTGGGATTCAGCACCCCAGATATACCCAAGAATAGGTCTAACTTTTAAGACAGCAAAATGCGTGTAGACCTGTGTTATCCTCAAATATTTTGTGGACTTTAGGAAGCTGTCTTCTGCTAAGGCTACCAGGGCTTATCCCCTGGGGTTGGGGATAAGAATAAGCCCTCGGTTTGGCTGTACTTGTCGTAAGAGGCGACTAAACAGCCACCGGGTAGATGGGACTCGTCAGCCTGGGAAGGCAGCTCATCCGAGAGAAGGAAAACTCTGATCCCAAACTTCCACTGCCTTGTGGCTACATCCAGTGATGGAAAAGGCTTCAGGAGTCAACCTCGAGGCAAAATCCGGAGCCGGAGTCCCTGAGGCAGTTCATGGCTGAACACAGTTACGTTCTGGCAACTCCTGCGACGCCGCTGGAACCAACTGTATTGGCCTCTGCCTTTCCATTGGACCATTTCAGCAACGTGGAGAGGGGGGATTTGCTGCATGGGAAACAGTCTATCCTCCATATCTACGTTACCCAGGCTTCGCGCACTGGAAAGGACACTCTGTTCCAGAACCACCATTCAGAGCGTGATACCAGTCTTCCAAGACTGAAGGATGCCAACTAACCAGGGCTTGGACTTGGTGCCACCTGCAAAGTATGCACTCTCCTGCTGAGTTGTGTCTCTTCCGCATCCCATAGTCTCCAGAGATTCTTGGAGTCAGAAACAAGGGGAATCTGCTTTCTGTGTGGCTTAAGTTGCTCTGCTATTAGCACCGTTTGATGGACCTCTTTCAGCTCAGGGGTGGAGCCTAACCTTGTCAGGTGACCACCCACAAAATGATACCTGTCCCTCTGCCAGGTGCTTCCAGGCTCTGCCCTTGGAGCAAGAAGGGCCCTGCGTCTTTGGTTCCAGGTTCCATGAGTCAGCTTTGGGCCCTGGTGACCCTAACATTGCTTTGTCACAACACCAATGGCCTTAATCATAAGAACATAAGAATAGTTCCAGTAGATCAGACCATTTGCCCATCTAGTCCAACTTCCTATTTATCACAGTGGCCCACCAGATGCTTCAGGGATCACACAAGACAATGAGGTACCTGCATTCTGTGGTCACTCCCTTGCACCTGGCATTCTGAGGTAGCCTACTTCTTAAAGGTGCCGTCACTAGATCCTGTGGCAAGTAGTTCCACAGAGTAATTGCACACTGCCCTTCAGTGACACGGCATCATTTGGTTATGTAAACGGGAACTGGTTCTTAAAACTGTGATATGTAGACTTCTTGGATAGCACAGAGACCCAAGCTGATCTATGTGCCCTTTCCAGACCAGTCTTCAAGGAAAGGACCAGCTGTTCCCTGGCCTGGCAAAAGACCATGGGAATTACTGCAGAGCCGTGTCGTGTCTGTACCCATTTCTTGGGAAGCCAGAAGCATCTCTGGATTTTCCCTGGCTCCAGTGAAAGGTTTACTTTCCCATCTCCTCCTGAGATCCATTAGCACTCTGATAAAGTGTTTACGCAAAAGAGGAAGCGATTTGGGTGTGTTAAAAGCCTGGAAATAGCATTCCTCGACCTTGGGAATGTAGAAGTCTTTAACACTCCCCCCCCCCCAAAAAAAAGAAAGAACATCACAATATGTCAAGGGAGACCAGGTGGGGAGAGAGCCAGTTGGGGAAAAAAGCTGTTCCTGTTTCCTCCCAAATTTCCACTGGCCTTTTTCTGGTCCCCTGTTTTTACAAGGGACAAGTCTAGTAAGGTTGATAACCAAAGCAAAACGAGAAATTTCCTTCCTCTGTTTGGTGCAACAGTGGGAGAGCCAAACATGAAAATCACAACCGTTCTCTTGGTTTCATCTGTTGCCCCACTGCTAACCAGTCCTCCCTTTCATCAACTTAAAACAGGGGTGCCCAAACCCCAGCCCTGGGGCCACTTGCGGCCCTGAAGGCCTCTCTATACGGCCCTCAGGGAGCCCCTACTCTCCAATGAGCCTCTGGCCCTCCGGAGATTTGTTGGAGCCCACACTGGCCCACCGCAACTGCTCTCAGCTTGAGGGCAACTGTTTGACTTCTCAGTGAGCTGTGGGATGAGGGCTCCCTCCACTACTTGTTGTTTCACGTCTGTGATGCAGTAGCCGCAGCAAAGGAAAGGCCAGCCTTGCTTTGTGCAAGGCCTTTTATAGGCCTTGAGCTATTGCAAGACCTTCATTCATTCATATAAGTTCATCTTTAATATATTCATTTATGTAAATTTATTCAAACCCAAAATTTAAATTAATTCGACCCCCGACACGGTGTCAGAGAGATGATGTGGCCCTCCTGCCAGAAACTTTGGACACCCCTGACTTAACACAACATCGCTTATGCTGTGATGCTAGACGTATTTACGGGGAGTAAGTCCCACTGGACTTGCTTCTGAGTAGACATGTATAGACTTGCACTGTAAATCTTTCCTGCACCTTTGCTGTGTCCCTGTTGGCCTCCTCAGGGAGCCCTAGCACGGTCTTCCTTAGCTTCAAGGTTCTTTGTTGTTGGCATCCTTCAGTCTCAGAAGACTATGGTATTGCGCTCTGAATGGTGGTTCTGGAACAGAGTGTCCTCTCCAGTGCGCGAAGCCTGGGTAAAGTAGGTATGGAGGATAGGCTGTTACCCAGGCAGCAAATCCCCCCTCTCCACGTCACTGAAATGGTCCAATGGAAAGGCCAATATGGTTGGTTCCAGCGGCGCCGCAGGAGTTGCCAGAACGTGACTGTGTTCAGCCATGAACTGCCTCAGGGACTCTGGCTCCGGATTTTGCCTCGAGGTTGACTCCTGAAGCCTCTTCCGTAACTGGATGTAGCCACAAGGCAGTGGAGGTTTGGGATCAGAGTTCCTTCTCTCAGATGAGCTGCCTTCCCAGGTTGACGAGTCCCATCTACCCGGTGGCTGTTTATTCGTCTCTTACGATAAGTACAGCCAAACAGAGGGCCTGTTCTTATCCCCAGCTCCCAGAGTCCTCAGGGATCAGATCCTTTGGGAGAAGTGAGGGAGGAGGTAGGACCCATGAGTGACTTGCACTTGCTCTTTCCACCCTTGATGACATGCATGTGAGAATGACCAATGGAATTGGACCATCCTCATGCTGCTGGCGTCAACACAGGGATATAGAAATGGAGGGAGGGAGGCAGAGTTGTTTAGAAAGAATGCCCTTGGTGGTGGTACTGGGAAATCCTTCCCACGTTTTCCTCTCTCTCCTGTGTGGTTCTGCCATGATTATAGGAGAGAAGAATGGATTGGAGCAATGGGGAATGGATGGAAATCTGTATCCTGTGGTTGACACCATGTGATATTTCTGGACCCTTAAATGGGGGCAAGAATCATGGGGAAAAATCATGTCCCACAACAGTCTCTATCCCAACGATTTTCAACCTCTCATGGTACTCTGATAAGACACTAAAATAGTTAAGACACACCGTCAGTTTTTGGGCAGTTGGCAAGACACACTGCACTGCTGGTAGGGGGCTTACATACCCCAAAGTCCCTACTAATGAATGACCTGTCCCCAAACTCCCACGGCACACCTGCAGGCTATCTGTGGCACACTGGTTGAAAATAGCTGCTCTAGATGCTCAACTAACCCCAGGTGACTAGTGCCCCATATAAGGGGATGCTAATAACTTATAAACACTAACATTTATGTTGTGTGACCCCTCCCCATGCATATAGTTCTGGGAGAAACCAGTTCCACATTGGGCATTCTGGTGAAGTCTGATCACAGGAAGCACTTGTACACCTTCCCCCTTCTTCTGAATGTCTGATTCAGCCTTTAGATGCTTCTCTTTTTAGCTGATGCTGCCCAGCTGTTTCACTGGAAAGGATATTGGGGTAGGGCACTCCTACAACAGTACACTTGACATAGTGGAAGGGAAGCCGAGATGGAACTTGAGAGTTGTGTGTTCTCTCACACACACCCTCTCTTGCACGGAAGGAGAGGGGGAGAGAGAAAATCCAATGAGGTGGGTTCTCTGGGAAGCTTTCACAACTATAGTGTAGGGGAGGGACTTCAGCATTCAGGAATGACCCTCTCCCCATTCAGTGAACACTGAGAGGGAGAAAGGGGAAGATATGTGGTTACCTGTGAGAACTCTTGACTCACATTTTTTTTTTGGGGTTAGGGGGGAATGAAACCAGTTGACAGTTTCAGTAGCTTCTCTATTCATTACCACCACCAGTTCTGTGCGCACTTTCTCCCACCTGCAAAGTGATAGGGTAGCAAGAGGAGCGGGTCCACTTTAACTCTGAAAATGTTCCACTGGGCAGCAGATGCTCCTGCTTAGACCATCCAAGGGGTGCTTCCTGGAAAGCCTTGCAGGAACTCCAAATGTATTGCCACCCAAAACCTGTGCTGGACCCATGAGCTTCAGTGAAGAAAACTCCCCCCCTCCCCAAGCCTTGCAATGCACACATTTTTGAACAAGTGCCCACAAAAAGGCACAGCCCAAAGGCAAAACTTCCTTGTGTGGTTAACCCTTTACTTTCCAGGTTAGTAGGTGTTTGTTCCAAAATTGCAGAAGTCTTTTTAAAAAATGGCTTTGAATACAGCTGCTGTGACTGCCTTGCGTGTGTGGTTTTTGTTTTGGCTCTGGTTACTACTACAGAGAAAAGAATCTTAAGCAGTCAACTTCCTGCTTTTAAGATTCAAACGCTGCCCTTGGTGGAAAGCCAACTCTGTGCTATATAGACTTTACCTTTCTGTAGTATTTCACTGCTAGCTCTCTGTTCCTCCTTGCAGCCAGAAATGAAGCTGGAGCGTTGTCTTTTTAAAAAAAGACCCCTTGGCACCATGGGGCCGCTGAGTGATCTGTCTTTGCTGTTGTGAAATGTCTGTTCCAAAGGTGTGTGGGACTGTAGGGTGAATCCAGGTTGTGAGATTTCCCAAACCTCCCTCCCTGGCTTGAACACCAGCTATCGCACTGTTGTAACAGCCTGAGACAGAGGCTTGCTTGGCCAAAAAAACAAAACAAATGAATCACACCAAGTGTGTGATTTCTCAGAAGAGCAGCTTCTCCTTCTAGTAAGCCCTTCCCTTGCTTTAAGTGATCAATTTGTCTCTGAGATGCTCCAGGAATGGAATGAATGAGTTGAGAAATTGCAGGTGTGGTACATTAGGGAGAACATCCAAAAGCCACCCGTAGGGGAATATTTAAGGTGGAGAAAAAGTCAGGCATGTTGAACAAGTTTGGTGGACTGTAACAGTATTAAAAAAGTAGCTTACAGTAGAAAGTTTAAGGCATGCTTATAGAGCAAGCGTTGTGCTCCAGGGGGATGGGGTTGAAGCTCAGTGGAAGAGCATAGGTGATCCCAAGGTAAATCCCTGGCAGCACCTCTAGATAGGGCTGGAGAAGATCCCTGCCTGAGATTCTGGGAGCTGCCAGTCAGTGAGTGAATCTTGACCTAGCTGTCTCTGGTTTGCAACTTCTCATGTACGCAGAGGTTCATGTGTAGGGTTTTGTAGCTGGAGCGAATGAAACCATGCAAGGTGCAAAACAAGTTTCAGCATGCAAGACACAGCAGTTTGAAAATATATATCCGAAATTCAGCGGTTATTTAGATTTATCTCCAGAGCTCAGAGGAACATGTGGGTGTCTTGTGCCGGAAAGCTGCCTCTCATTCTTTTAAGGTTGCCAAATGCCTGGGAAAAACAAGTCTGTGCCTTTAACAAGAGTTTGATGCAAGAATCAACAGGTTCAGCTTTGCATGGCATGAACATCTACAACCATCCTCAACTTTTGTAGAGCTCTTTTGGAGTGTGCAATGCACCTCATATATATTACACAGGCCTACAAAAATAAATTTGAACAAATTTAGAATTTTTTTTGGGGGGGGGGCAATCCAAAATGGCATAAGTTTTGCTTGATTGGCTCTAGTTTTGGGAGTACGGCATAGCTACCTTGTGCTGATTCAAGCAGCTTCCTTGTGAGGAAGTCACCACCATGGCTTCCTCACTAAGAAGCTGCTTGAATTGGCATACAAGATGGCTATGCCATACTCCCAAAACTAGAACCAATTGGGCAAACCCGATGCCATTTTTGGATTCAGCACCCCAAATATACTCAAGAATTGGTCTGACTTTTAAGACAGCGAAATGTGTGTAGACTTGTGTTATGCTGCTGCTGTTACAACAACCCTGTTAGGAAAGTTTTATTACCCCACATCACAATTGAAGCTGGGAGGGAGCAACTTGGCCAGGCTGACAAGCAAGGGGAGATTTCTACCAAGAAAGTCCTGATTTGCAGCTCAGTCTCATCTAATGGTTGCACCTCAAAGTGCTGTTAAAGGCACAGGAGCATGAGACAGCCCAAAAGTTGGCAACCTTTCTGTCCTTTTTGGAACTGCCTCTTTAACTTGCCATCTGCTCTTGTGATGCCAGCGAGTTGTAGTCAGTTCTCTTCCCTTGGCTGCTGCTTGGAAATAGAAGAAATTCTATTCTTCAGAAATTCTATTCTTCAGCCTACAAAGCCCAGGCAAGCTGTCATGCCCCAGTTGTCCTTGTTTTGATGCTGTAGGCATTTCACACCATCTCTCGCTGACACTCAAGTTACTGCCAATGGATTTATCGGAGGGGGGGAGCTACAAATACATGTGGATGGAAGGTAATTATAGCTGCTGGACAATGGAGAGAAGGATATCATGGTTTATCTTTAGGAAATCCTTTTGGCTTAGGTTGGCTTCAGGCTGGGTTTCAAGTGCTGGAGATGTGTATCCTTTTTGGAACAAATGAAGTCCCCTTCTTGAACTGAATCAGTCCCATTTGTACCTTTATTTTCCATTTTTTCTGCAACAGTTTTCTGTTGTGTTTGAAGTTAACCAGACTTGTTGCAACTCCAGCGAACCATCTGTCGTTTTGAGTGGGTGGCTCCTTTTAACTGTACTTGGTGAGAATCATAGAGTTGGGAAGGGGCACAAAAAATCATCAAGTCCAACCCTCTGCTACTCCGGTTTCACCAACAAACCACAGTTTCTCAGGGTGTGTACGCAGCAGGAAACTGGTTTGTTCATGCAGTAAAAGTTTTTGTCTTCATTAGCAAGAAAAGGGCTGGGGGAGCATATGAGACCAAGACTTGGGCAGCTTTCTCCATGACTATCTAATGATTATCTCATTTGGCCAGTGTGAAATCAGGTGAGAATATGCAGCTGCATAAGAAGAGCCCTGTGGGATTAGGCCCATCTAGTCCAGCTTCCTGTAGCTCACCATGGCCCACCAGATGCCTTGGGGAGCACACAAGACAACAAGATGCCTGCGTGCTGTTCGCACTCCCTTGCACCTGGCTTGCAGTGATAAGCTATGTCTTAAACCCAGAGCTTACATATACCCATCATAGCTTGTACCCTGTGGTGGACTGTTGCTCCATAAATCTGTCCAATCCCTTTTGAAAGGCAACTAGGCTTCTAGGTGCTATCGTCACACCTTGTGGCAAGGAGTTCCACAGGTTAATGCCATGTGGGGTGGGGGTAAGCATATTTCTTTTTGTCTGTTCTAACTCTCTCAACCCTCCATTTTAGTGGATGTGCCCTGGTTGTTGTTGTGCGAGAGGGAAAAGAACAGCCTTCTGTCGACTCTATCCATCCCATGCATAATTTTATGCTTTTAAGGGAACCTCTTTAATGGAACACACATTTTAGTGTGTATTTTTAGGATTGCAGCCAGGCAGCAGGAGTCTGTGCGTTTTATCTGAAAGTAATCTCACTGAGTTTAATGGAACTTCCTCCCAGATAAATATGCCAAGGATTGTAACCTTAAAGGCATGTAGGCTTGTCCGGATCATTTTCTGGGTAGAAGGCCTTCCCTCCTGGAGGCTGCTTGTTTAAATTGAATGCCTTCCAGAACCCAAAGTGCAATCTGATCTTTGACCAACTTCTGTACAAATCCAGCTTTTCCTCTGTGACTGTCTGCTTTTTCACTGCCTTATTTTGCTGAGAGCACTTGCGGCGTGGAAGATGCTTGGCTAGTTTGGCTGCCTTGGGAGAAATGGAGTTGGCCGTAACCTCTGAAGCATTGCTGAAAGCATGGTCCGCAGCGGTAAGGAGTGCGCGCGCCAACTTTTGGCCTTGCTAGCGAGCACTTCTGAGACAATGGCATTTTGAGCTGCACTGCCTTATCTCTGGAAAATATGCAACTGCTTAGGAGTGCTGTTTAAAAGCACAGATGGTTCTGGACAGTTAAACTAAAGTGAAGGCATTGTTAAGATAAAAATTCGGGGGAGGGGTTCCTGGGTCTTTGCACGTAAGGGGCTTGGAAGAATAATTGTGCATGTGTGTCCTTTTCTCGGTTTATGTTGATCGTAGTACTTTTTGAGTAAGAAATGCATTAAACATAACTTTACCTCTTAAATAAAGAGCTGAAATAAAGTATATTGAATAAAGTCAGAGGAGTAATCCAATGACCAGAAAGGTGGTCTACAAATACCAGTATTATTATTATTTGTTGTTATTCTAGTTTTAGTGTTTTGTGTATTGTGTCTGTTCTAAGTTGCCTTTATGCTGTATCTTTAGTTTGGAATTTAAAAAAGCTGGCTTTGCTATTTTAAGTGCTCTCTGCGTACATTGCATGTCGATTGCTAACTCCTTCAGTTGAGAGAGATTTACTGCCGTGTGCCGAGCATTAAAAACATGGTTTCCTGTCTTCCCCTCCCCCTCTCGTTTTAAAGGTGACCGTGCTCCAACTCTGTATTTACTTGCCCTTTGATCAGTCATCTCAAAATTGAGTTTTAAAACCTGGACTGTGGATGAGAACAAGAATTTGCGATACTATATTGTTGTGGCTGGTCTGATAAGGCTACCTTTACTCTAGCAGGGTTCTTGTACCTTTTAACAACGGGGCGGCAAGAGGCCAGGCTAGGGTTAGCAGAACTAGGCTTAGCAAGTTAATTTTCTGCCTTTCCTTGGAGGTGATGTGTCCCTATTGCAGCAAAAACAATTAAGTACCTTTTTACACCTTAGCTATCAGTGGAAATTCATGCTACATTAGCATGTGTTTAATTAAATGTTTGAATAATGTGCTTGTTTTTTTTAGGTCACAAAGACATTACTAGTTTTTCTCCAGTGTCCCTGTTTCCAATGCCCGGAAAACTTGCACAAAGCTCATGCAAAGTACACAATAAGAGTAAGGCAAGTGAGCCTCTGAGTATGTGCAGAGTGGCACTTCCTTTGCTTCCTGGTCGTTCTGCTAAATGTATTAAGAATTGAGGGAGTCTTCCTTCCAGTCAGCTTTCAGTCTTAAATATTGGAAACTAACCTGCTGGATGAAAGGGGCTTCTTGGAAGGTCTCCCAGCTTGGGAGTGGGGGTGGAGAACTCCTTCTGAGCTGAACCTGACATTAACCCCAGCTTCCAACAGGCCTCTTTAGCTAGCACTTTGCCACCAGTGACCTGGTGGCCAGACATTGACCGGCAGTTTATTTATTATGAGAGCTTTTAGTTTTAGTAAATCAAGGCTGTAAAAGACACATAGCAGTCAGCAATAAAAAGAAATTATAATGTAATTAACAATTTTAAAAAAATGCCTGGGACTCACAGAGGACTGTAGGAACTTTGTAAATTTTTTTAATGAAAAACACTGGATGAAGTCATAGAAAAGATGTTTTAGCTTGCCACTGGTTGGAGCATTTAACACTGTGTTCAGTTTGTGTGTGTGTGTGTGATTTTCATTTTTTAAAATGTCTTGTAGTACTTTTTATGTAAGCTGCCTTGGGGGCCCTTCAAGGAAGAAAGGGGGCTATAAATTAAATAAATAACAATCAGTTGAAAGAAATCCTGGGGTGAAAACTCAGGGCAGTTATTTCAATGTGGTGACATTTGCCCCACAAATCCAGAGGCTGTTAAATGCACAAGAATCATAGTGAAGGCAAAATAATTAGCTTTTAAGCCTTTTGTGTGTTTCATCCCCTGGTCAATTGGCAATCCCCCCCCCCTTTTCCCGGTGTCTGCATCCCAGGATACCCTCCTCATTTCCTCCCCACCTCACCTGCGTTCTGGAATTCTGGGACCAACTGCCGGTCCGGCCTGAAGAGTTGCATGGCAACCCCTCTGTGGCCCTGGCTCCATCCTGCGGAGGGGCTGCGCGACCTGGGGTGTGGGATTCAGGGAGTGTGGCTTCTCTTTGGACTGTCGCATGCCCCAAAGGAGATGACACCACCTCACTAGCCCTAGACCCTCAACATGTCATCACGGGCTGCCAGTGCGCCAGCACAGCGCAAAGGCGTTCTAATGAGGGTAATTGCAGGGCTAATGCTGAAGCTGTGGCCTGAATTTGGGGCCAGCCCAGTTGTGGTGGCATATGGGGAAAAACAATACATGTATGTGTGTGTATGTGCCCCTTCTGGTGTAAGATTTTAGTTACGGTGGTGCTGAACAGTTCTTGAATTCTTGTGAGTTCAAGGTGCTCCACCTAACTTTAAAGGTGTTTTGTACCAACAGTCCTGGATGGTAGGTTGGCATCTTTCTCTCTTGCCACAAAAGTAGGGTTACTGTATAGAAATGGGAACAGAGTGCCTATACCTTTAACTGTTGTATAGAAGAGGAAATTTTGGCAGGTGTAGCTTTTTAAACCCATGTTGCATTGCACCTGCCAAAATTCCTTCTTCTATGCCAGGGGTGTCCAAAGTTTTTCTGACACTGTGTCGGGGGCCAAATTAATTTACATTTCAAATTTGAATAAATTTACATAAATGAATATATTAAAGATGAACTTATATGAATGAATGAAGGTCTTGCAATAGCTCAAGGCCTATAAAAGGCCTTGCACAAAGCAAGGCTGGCCTTTCCTTTGCTGCCGCTACTGCATCACAGACGTGAAACAGCTAGCAGTGGAGGGAGCCCTCATCCCACAGCTCACTCGAGAGGCCAAACAGTTGCCCTCATGCTGAGAGCAGTTGCATCAGGCCAGTGTGGGCTCCAACAAATCTCTGGAGGGCCAGAGGCTCATTGGAGAGTAGGGGCTCCCTGAGGGCCACATTGAGAGGCCTTGAGGGCCACAAGTGGCCCCAGGGCCGGGGTTTGGGCACCCCTGTTCTGTGCAATGGTTAAAGGTATAGGCACTCTGATCCCATTTGTATCTGGTAACCCTATTTTTAGGTAACCCTACTGGTAAACCTACTGGTAACTCTGTCCCTGTTAGTATCTGGTAACTGTACCCCAAAAGGGCAAGACTACCTAGACTTACCTATGCACTTTTTCTTTGAAGGAAGCCCCTGTACCCAGTGGAACTTGCTTCTGAGTAGACATGCATAGGATGCATTGTTACTGAGTTCATGTTAGAGGGTGAAATTTGAACCTGAGGTTTTTCGATGCATAGCTTTTTGCGCACTCCTATGCTTGTCTGTTCAGCGGTAAGGCCCACTCTGTTCATTGGAGTTTATGCGTCGGTGACGGCACAGGATTGCAGCCTTTGTCTTTTATAGCCAAAGCCTATGCAGGTATACAGTAATTGGATGTAAATCTCATTGTGTCCGTGGAGCTTGCTCTCTTAACAAATAGTGGCTTTTTCTAGTTAATCCTCTGAATTTCAGTGGGAGAGATCAGGGTGTGCGTTGGAAGGTAGCATGGAAAGTAACTCACTAATTCTTGGGTTGCTTTTGCTTAAAAGGGGATGGCCAAAAGAATATTAAGGGTTACCTTAAAAAAAAAAAAGTTTCCTAAGAAACAACACCCTTGTTGAACAAACAATGCAGTTATGCTTGTTTGATTTCCAGACATGTGCCCAAAAAAAGACTGGGAGTAGTCAGAGGAAAAATGATATGGAGATTAATTTTGAGTGCATTTTCTGAAATTGGGAGCAGGCTTTTGGCCTGGACAGCATTTGGTTGAATGTATGGCAATTCCATGTAATTGTGATGCTGTGATCAGAGGATCTTCTTGCAAGTGTGAGCTGGGGGAGGGGGTGCCAGATCCTGAATTTTTAAATGCCCTAAATTGCATTTTTTATTTATTTTCAAATTTTTTATACCAACCTTTTTCTAAGGAACTTGGGAGCGGTACATAGTTCCTTCTCTTTTTTCCTCACAACAACCCTGTGAGGTAGGTTAGGCTGGGAGATAGGTGACTGGTCCAGGGAGCTTCGTAGTTGAGTGGGAATTTGAACTTGGATCTTCCCAGTCTAAGAGCCCAATCCCATGCATGTCTACTCAGAAGTAAGTCCCATAAGAGTCAATGGGCCCTAATCCCAGGAAAGTGTGGATGGAATTAGGCTGTAAATCTAACTCTAGAAACAATGCACCATCCTGGCTCTCTGTATTATAATTTTATTTTAAAAGTCTTTTAATTAAATCCGTAGTGCACTTATTAAGATTTTATTTTATCTTTTTAAAAGTCAGTGTGAAGAGGGCTGCATTAGGGGGTCATCACAGACCAAAGGGTTCTTGTAAGCTGAATTGGCTTGTGTTCAAGGCGGTGACAAGCGGTTTCATGTTTGATCCACCAGACTTTAATTTGTTTAAAACCAGCTTGGAACACCTGCTCTGAAATCTTTGTCTTCCTTCATCTGAGCTTTTTGGCTGCAGAGACCTGTGTGGCCCTTTTAACTTAAGGACAGAAAGTCTTTCCATGAGTGACTTGTGTACTGTATTTTGCAGACTATAAATACATGTCTTCTGGGTCTATTCAGTTGCTCCTGTTATCGTGCGTGGGCCTGAATTGAAGGTCACCACAATAATTTTGGCTTATTGTTGCAAAGTGTTGGATGATGCACCAGTCAGGACAACTTTAATTTGGGGATGGAACCATTCCTCCCCCGAATCCCTTTGAGGCGTGTTTGTTTGCATTAGAACTTAAATGAAATGTTTTGCATTAGAACTTAAATGAAAGTCCTGTGGACATGATCCAACCAGAGCAAAATAATGTTAGATTCTTCTGATTTCAGTCAGAAGGCTTTTTAAGCATATACAGGTTGGGCACCCCTTACCCGGAATTCCAAAATATGGAGTATTCTGAAATATGGAACTTTTTTGAGCACCGATATGACTTTTTAAAAAAACTATAGGGGGTATAAGACTGTAAGGGGTATATGGAACATAAATTTTCTGTTTAGACTTGAGACTCATCCCCAAGATCTCTCATTATGTATATGCAAGTACAGGTCCAACCTTGTTATACACTGATTTGACTTAACACGAATGGCCACTGCAAATGAGAAGATATGTGCTGTTCCCTGGAGAAGGGGAATATGCATCTCTTTAAAATCACAGTTAAAAAAACTGCTTTTCTTACTGTTGCAGAGACAGTTGTGCAAGCAATCATGCCATTCTTCAGCTGAGCCAGGCAAGGCAAGGGGGTCTTTGCATTTCTAATTGCTGACTGCCACTCTACAATAGTAAGAAAAGCAGTTTTTAAACCACAGTTGTAAAGGGACACACTTTTTAACGCATTTTATGGTATCTGCAGAGAGACCCAGAATCAAAGTCTTGCAGATGTCGAGGCAGGACCTTATTCCATCAGGAGCAATGGAAGGGCAAGAAACTTGGAAGTGGGTCTTTAAATCTATTTTTCCACTGTTTTTTTTTTAATCCACTGACTTTTTTTTTATCTGCTAGGGGTTCTGGAACGGAACCCCAGTGGATGAGGGACGACCTGTATACCAAAATGCAGAAAAATCTGATATCCAAAATGCTTCTGGATCCAAGCACTGTGGATAAGCGATGCCCAACCTGTACTTAACCCTCCCCACTGAAATTGGTGGGTCATAAAAATGCTCAACTCTGGTTGGATGCACCCTGTGGGTAGAGGTGTCTGAAAACGGGGATGTTTACTCGGAAGTAAGCCCATTGTGTTAGGCTGCAATCCTGTCTTACTCACTGGAAACAAATGCCTCTATATGATTATATTAGGGTTGACAAGGTGTGACCTTTGAAGCACCACAACCTGTGGCATCGAGGATGTAGCAGGTTGGAGGTGAGATTGGAAAAATGAACAGTAAGAAATGAGTTAAACCTCCCTCTTCCCCCCCCCCCCTCAATCTCCTGGGGCTGATTCTCTTATCCAGATTTTAGCACTCCAAAGTGTTTTATTATTGCAAGCAAGTTCTGGCTTTGTTGCATGGGCTTGTCACACATAGCTTTTCCCCTTGTGTTCTCCAGTCTCAGTCTTGACTGTTGAACCAACAGACTATAGTGGCATTTTAAAATCCAGTTGTCATCCTCTTTTGTTTTTTTGTACTGACATGCAGGTTCTTGCTGGGATACACAATGTACTCCTAATGTGAAGGTTCAGTTAATTTATTTCCAAAGAGAAAAATAAATGTATTTTTAAGCTCAGGAAGGCAAGATTTGAATAGCATGTAGGCTGGCAAATGTCAGGAGGGGTGTGGATTCCAAATGGGGATACTGTGGAAGAATTTTTGCTAAGCGTGCCCTCTGATATAATTTCAAACTTTGCATGCGCCCTTGGAAGGAAATCCCCAAGAGTGTCTCCTAACATTAGAAATGGCCTGGCCCCACATCAGTTGCACTGCCAAGGTCTGTGGGTGGAACCCCTGGATCTTAATGCGGGACACTTCTGAGAGTTTCCGGCTAGAAAGATTCAGGCAATGACAGATGTGACCTCCCCTCCAGATGCGTTGGCACTATTTTTAACCGTCCCCTTAACACCACCCTCGCCTAAACACTGGGAGGGGAAAATACGAGTTCTTCCCTCTTTGGTCGGCAGCAGCTTTTTCCATGTCAGAGACACAGAGCTACAGAAAAAGTTGCTGGAAGCAGGCGAATTAAAATACTTTGGGGCCGAAGCCATGAAGTTATTTTCTCCGTGACCTACTTAAAAAAAGTTCTTGCGTGGTCTTCTGAACCGTCCTTTTCCCTTCGGCATGGTTGGGGACAGGATATCGGGCTGGATGGACTGTGAATTGGATCCTGTATGTCCTTTTCGTCCTTTGTCTTTTTAAATATATACATATAAAACTTTTTGGAACTTTCCGGACCGAGTCGTCTCTCTTGGAAGTCCTGAGTATTGCAGATGATTCTGGGAAGTGTTTGAGTTCATTTGAGGCTTGCCTGCTGAAAGTGCTTTACAACATGCCTAGTGCTGTTGGGGTTTTTTGGGGTTTTTTGGGTGGGTACTGCGTCTTTCGAAGGGCTGCTAGTAGCCCTCCAAGGAGTCCTGATGTTCACTGAATGCCCTTGTCGTTAAGAGTTGCTCTCCCTGATCTGAACCTGTGTGCTCACTCAAGTGACCGCCAGAGGCTCTACTCACCTCTGTAGTCCGCGAAGGGTGTCTGCACAAGGCCAGGTGTTGGCAGTGATGCTGTCAAGTTGGTGGGGCAGCATCCTTTTCGACGGAGTTGGCCGGGCTCCCCTGTTGTGAAGATTCATGCAGCTGCTGTTATGGAGAGCGTTTGGGACAATTCAAAGCATTGCTTGGTCTCCTCTGCTTTTCTGCTTCTTGTGGCTTCATTTTTTAATCAGAATGTTTATTGCTAAATACAACACCCTTGATGCACATTGTATTGGCAACCTTCAGTCTCGAAAGACTATGGTATCGCGCTCTGAAAGGTGGTTCTGGCACAGCGTCTAGTGTGACTGAAAAGGCCAATCCGGGAGTGACAATCCCTTCCACACCGGGAGCAAGTGCAGTCTGTCCCTGGTCTGTCTCCCTGGCTATGGGCCTTCCTTCTTTGCCTCAGTCTGTTGGCCAAGTGTCTCTTCAAACTGGGAAAGGCCATGCTGCACAGCCTGCCTCCAAGTGGGCCGCTCAGAGGCCAGGGTTTCCCACCTGTTGAGGTCCGCTCCTAAGGCCTTCAGATCCCTCTTGCAGATGTCCTTGTATCGCAGCTGTGGTCTACCTGTAGGGCACTTTCCTTGCACGAGTTCTCCATAGAGGAGATCCTTTGGGATCCGCTTACAATCAAAAAGTAGCCACAGGAAGGCAAACCTGTGGGAAACTTCATGGAGGCAGGGGTTATAGATTGGCTATGTTGTGTTTTCACGGCTTGTTTTTTTTATGTCATTTGTTAGTTCCTGGATCTCTGTGGGATAGAAAGGTGGGCTATAAATGTTTGACACAAATAAAACGCAACTGGGGTAGAGCTAGAGGAAAAGAACTAGACAGCTGCCAATATGAAATAGAGATTTTTGTGCTTTGGAAAGCAGTAATTGCTGTTTCTGCTGACGGTTAGCCTGGAGGATGGAAAAATCCATGTGTCTCTCTTTGGTTTGTCTCTTAAAACATCCAGAGCTCCACGGGCTCTCTGTATGCCATGTACTGTGTACTTCCATAGGGCCCAAGTTACGTGTACGCTGGGACCACTCACACAAAGCTGGTCTCCGCATCCAGTACAAGCAGGCAAGCTCAGGGGAGTTGACCTTGCAAGGCATCTTTGAACCTGAGGCACATCACGAGCGTGGAAATACATTTTCAAATGAACAGCGTAGCGGACGGTGACGTCATCACTTTTCTTTCTCTCTCTTGCAGCTCGTGGGGGAGGAAAAACGTGTCGGGACCCGGACCATCCTCATCGGCAGCCGCTCGGTTTCCGAAGTAGAGGCTTACGTCCCGCAGAAATTCTGCTCTAACAGAATCGTCTCCTCCAAGGTACGTTTGAGTCGCAGAACGCACAGTATCAAGCCATGGATGAATGAGTTGGTTGGCCTGCTGTCTGTCAAACTGTGCTCCTGAGACCCTGGAGAGATGGAGGGGGATTCTCGGAACTTTATCGAGAACGTATCAGTTCTGTGCCGGTAACTGCAGTCATAAGAACATAAGAACAGCCCCACTGGATCAGGCCATAGGCCCATCTAGTCCAGCTTCCTGTATCTCACAGCAGCCCGCCAAATGCCCCAGGGAGCACACCAGATAACAAGAGACCTGCAAGGCTTCCTGGGAATTGTAGTTAAGAACATAAGAACAGCCCCACTGGATCAGGCCATAGGCCCATCTAGTCCAGCTTCCTGTATCTCACAGCGGCCCACCAAATGCCCCAGGGAGCACACCAGATCACAAGAGACCTCATCCTGGTGCCCTCCCTTGCATCTGGCATTCTGACATAACCCATTTCTAAAATCAGGAGGTTGCGCATACACCTCATGGCTTGTACCCTGTAATGGATTTTTCCTCCAGAAACTTGTCCAATCCCCTTTTAAAGGTGTCCAGGCCAGATGCCATCACCACATCCTGTGGCAAGGAGTTCCACAGACCCACCACACGCTGTGTAAAGAAATATTTTCTCTTGTCTGTTCTAACTCCCAACACTCAATTTTAGTGGATGTCCCCTGGTTCTGGTGTTGTGTGAGAGTGTAAAGAGCATCTCTCTATCCACTCTGTCCATACTTCCCAGAAAGATGGCTTCACTTTGCCACTGACGTGTTTTCATCCCGTGATTAGAGGTGGGACGACGGTGATAACAGAATAAAAACACACAACATCACTTTTTGCACATTTCATTTTTGTAAACTAGCAAGCCAACTCCAAAATCTGCAAAAAAATTAAAATGTTTGCTTTTGTTTTTATTTATTATATTTATTATGTGGTATTTATTATTTAATGGAGATATGCACAGGTAATGACTGTGGCTGCATCTGTTGACATTATACTACCTATATTCCCTACCTAGTACATGTTTAAAGCGATTGTAGTTTATAATTGTAATGTAAATTTTGAATAAAAACACATAACACCGCTTTTGGCACTTCTAACTTTGGAAAACACTGAAATGCGTGAAAAAATGAAACCGTTTTCTCCCACCTCTACCCATGATTCAGCTGCAGTAGAGTTTTGCGTGTGTCCTGAGACATGCAGTTCCAGTTGAATGGGGGAATTGTGAGGTCCAACAGGCATGCGTGAAGGTGCGCCCTTAAAGGTGCACTGGAGTGGCACAGAGAGTATTGTGGAAGAGGCTCCCCCCGCAGGGAGGGATTTGAGGAACAGGCACCCTTTCATACGGCAGTCAGTGCCAAATGCGTTTGAGGAGAAATGTAGCAGCCCAGGGAAGTAACTAAGAGCAGTGTCTGTGTAAATAGAGAGGCAGTTCCCAGGTGCCGCCCCACCACCTTTTGAGAGTCTCGGGTTTAGAGGCCCGTCCCATAACAGACTGCTTTGCCTGGTCATGTCAGGTTGCAGGCTGGTTGCCTCCCGTGAGAGAAACCCAGGTGGAGGAATCCATACCATGATTAATAGATCTTCTGCCTCCTGTGACTCTATTTTCAACTTGGAGGCCGCTCTGTTGCCCATTTAATGACAGGGTTCTCTTGAAAACTGGGTATTCCCTTTAAAAAAATCCTTTCTACTGGTTAGTTTGATAGTGTTCTTGAGTCAAAGTTAGTTTCTTAGGATACCTGTCGTATCGTTGATTAAACGTGGCATTTAACTGGTTTGGAGGTAGGTTTAGGATACAGGCCCTTTGCTGAAGCCGTGCAGGTTGGGTCAGGGCCCAGATGGGAGGCCACCGGGGAAGCGATAAAAGCTTTGCTGGCAAACGTCATAGGAACACATGCAGTTTTAGTATTGCCTGAAGCCCTGGATGAAACCTCCCAATGTCCCTATTCATGTTTCTCTTTTCAGTGCCACGAACAACCAGTCTGACAATGATGCTGATTTGACATATATATAGATTGGCTCTTGGTATGCACAGGGGATCTGTTCCCGGACCCCTCACGAATACCAAAACCCGCGGATAATTGAATCGGCAGGTGGGGCCATCAGAGGACCTCTGGAAGTGCCTTCTGGTCATGTCTGGTGGCACACTGAGGTTGCACACAACCTCCCTGCACAGCCTCCAAGCGTATCACTGGAAGGCCTTTCAGTGATGCCCTCTAGATACGGGTTGGGACCTGCGGTAAATTTATGGGTCCCAAAGCCATGGGTAAAGAGGGCCCACCTCCTTTCCTGTTCAGTAGGTTTCATACATGAAATATTGGTCGCTTGTGTTAAATAAAGTAGCTCAAGTTCAAGTGCAATCTAGTGTCTTTGTTGGCCGGTGTGAGGATACGTAGAATGCCAGGTTCAGGAGAGTGGCAATGAGATGCAAGCACCTTTTTGTCTTGTCTGCTCCCTGAGGTATCTGGTGGGTTGCTGTGAGATACAGGAAGTTGGACTAGATGTGTCTTGGGCCTGATCCAGCAGGGCTCTTCTGATGTTCTTACCTATATCCAAGTCCTATTTCAGAATCTCGGTGACATTTCCAGATTGCCTGCAACTATAAATGCACACCTGCACTACAAAAACATAACCATTGTGACTTATCTTCTGGCACACACTATCTGTCTGTGCTGATATGTTTTAATCATGTGCTTTGAATAGCTGGCTGACAGTGTAATTTTGCAGCAAAGCTTCACCTTTCATAGGCATGCAAAACAATGCCCCCCCCTCCCTCCGAAAATGAAAGAGGCGACCGCCAAACAGCTGCATAGGCTGTTCCTCTGGACTCTTTTATCCTGTTTGCTGCTGTGGTGACTGGGAAGTCCTGGTCTCATTGTGTTGGGTGATGAATGCAGAACAAAAGGCAATAGTTTCCAGGGCAGAAAGCTGGAGAAGTGGGTGGCTGCTGTAAAACAAGCAAGGGGCAATCCCACCAGACCAGGCATCATCTGATAATGGGCGCAATGGGTTCTGTACGCCCAGTGCCATGCTTTGTTACCTGTGCCCAGAAAAGGTCAGATTTGCTTCATCTAATAGTTCTCTGCTCTAGTTTGCCTCCAGCTTAGATTACCGTAACATGCTGTAGGCAAGGTTGCCCTTGAAACGCCCTCGGAAACTTCAGCAGGTGCAAAATGCGGTGGCTAAGTCCACGCTTGAGAAGCTTGCGACTCCCATTTTGTTTGCATGCTGGCTTTCTAGTTATTTGCAGTGTGCTGTATTTAAATGGTTTAGAGCCTGGATACTTGGGAGGATTGCTTTCTCTAACACCTGGGCATCGCTTTGCCCTGATGGTCGTGCATCATCTGAGACCCTGCTCTGGGCTGGTGGCATTTACACAGGGCTTTAAACTACTGTTTAGGACAGGGGTCTCCAAACCCCGGCCTCGGGGCCAGATGCAGCACACGTTGTGACTCTCTCCGGCCCGCAGCCAGCCTCTGATCCCTTGAGCTCCTCTGACCCAGTTGACCAAACACAACCAGAGTTGTGCTTGTGGGGTGAGGGGAAGGGGGTCCATTTAAGTGTGTGCTTTATTTCTTGGGATGTGTTCATGCTTGGAGAAGTCCTGGACATACGAGTCCATTCATTCATTCATCTAAGTTCCATCTTTAATGTGTTTATTTAAATTTTATATTTAATTTTTTTCCCCGGCCCTCGACACTGTGCCAGATATTTGATGCGGCCCTTTAGCCAAAAAGTTTAGAGACCCCTGGTTTACGGTATTTGGATGCAGTTTTTCGAAAGCAATAGTTCCCAAAGTGACTTTAGTGCTGCTTGATTTCTTCTAAGGTGTGTGTGTGCATAATGACTTCTGCTTTATGTGTTGTGGTACTTTGCATTGCTTGATGCAATTTGATATTATTTTGAGGATTTTTAAAATGAGTTCTTGTTATGTACCTGGGCCTGGGTTTCCTCAGCTGTAGCCCCGACATTCTAGCTGCTCCATTATTATTGTTGCTAGAATGTGTGCTGGTGGTGGTCATCATATTGAGTGTGGACAGGAAGTGCTTGCAGGATGATCTTGTGCAAGCCACTAATTCCTCCAGCTTGCCTTATGTTCTTAATAGGATGAGGGGGGAAGCCACTTACACCACCCTGAGTTTCTTGAAGGAAGGGCATAAATATACATAAGTACAGTGGGCCATCCTTATCTGCAGGGTGTTTAGTTCTCAAAACACCTTCAGATAACAAATTCCATGGATGCTGCAGTTCAGAATCCAATGTGCTGCAATGACTTACTGGAGGAGGCCACTCCCAGGATGGCCTCTGGGCCCACAACGCACTCCATTGGCCTCCACAGGCCTCAGAATGCCTCGTGGAGGCCTCTGGAATTGACTTTCGGTGGGTGTCTGAAAAGGGGAAGTTGCTTCCAGAAGCCTCAGAGGCATTCTAAGGCCAGAGGAGGCCAATGGTGTACATTGCAAGCCCGACACACTCAGGGAGCAGCCTCTGGAAGCTCCCATTAAGTCATTGTGATGTGACAGAGGCATCGCTGATTAATGGATGGTTAAATCCCTGGATACGGGACCTGGGGATGCAGAGGGTCCACTTTAAATAACTGCCCCTATTTCCCTACTACTGAACAGGTTCCGGGGCACACGAGTCAATTTCTTAATCCTCTGCTTCTATCAGATTGCAATCCTGCTATTACACTCAGTGTGGTCACGATTCTGTTGGCCGAATTGAACGTCCGGAAAAGGATGGTAATCTATGACAATCCTTTTCTATCAGGTCTATGACACCTTATACTGGAGACTAAAGTGGGAATGTATGTCTTAAATTGGAGTAAGTTCTTTGAAAGGGAGTTACAGTAAGCAGAGTGAGAGATTTTATGATGTATGTTTATGGTTTATACTTTTACTTCTTATGAATATATTTACTATTTACTTTCAACTCTAACCCAGCTTTGGGATACAAAGTGTAGCTCTAGCCTATTTTAACCTATTTGACATGTTTCTATTTTTCATTTTATCCCATTTGAGGATATAAACTTAATTTTAATCCAGTGGTTCTTTCACATCGGGACCCACTTTTTAGAATGAAAATCTGTGGGGACCCACTGGAAGTGATGTCATGACTGGAAGTGACATCATCAAGCAAGAAAATTTTTAACAATCCTAGGCTGAAATCCTACCCAAGATTAAGTCCCATTGACTATCATTGTTAAAAGAATATACATAGTAGCTTGTTAAAAGTACAGGTCTGTAACATTTCCCCAAATACAGTCACGCACCATGGGAGCATCATCTAATATATTGAAAATAAAGGATTGAAATTAATGGGAACCCACCTGAAATTGACTTACGACCCACCTAGTGGGTCCCGACCCACAGTTTGAGAAACACTGTTTTCATCTATTTGGAGTTCATTTCGCTGACTGTGTTGTGCAGCACTTATATTCTTTGCTATTCTGAAACCGTAATAAAGATTTTGATTTGAAATAATTGCCAGCTGTGCATAAGAACTTATTTCAGACCTTGTCATGCTTTATAGCCAACTGGAAGGGTTCAGTATTCTGACACCCTTGCACACAGCTCATGTGCAGCAGATGGTACGTGTTCCCAATTTTTTCCCCAGGTTTTAAACATCTCCAGGACTTTGCTCTAGGCCAGGGGTCTCTAAACTTTTCGGCCGAAGGGCCGCATCAAATATCTGGCATGGTGTCAACGGCCGGAAAAAAAATTAAATATAAAATTTAAATAAATACATTAGAGATGGAACTTAGATGAATGAATGGAATGAATGAATGAGCTCAAATGTCCAGGATTTCTCCAAGCACCAATACAGCCCAAGAAATAAAGCACACACACTTAAATGTGTGGGCAGGAGGTCTGGTCTAGAGGGTAGAGCCTCCATTTGCCTGAAGATTAACATCCACAAGGTCGCCAGTTCGAGGCCACCGGCACCGTGCGACCTTGAAGCAGCTGACAAGCTGCAGCTGAGCTGTTCCATCTGCTCGGAGCGTGGGAGGATGGAGGCCAGAATGTTAAAACCAGATCGGAGTGTAACACCTTGAATGTGGTGGTTCTTGAAAGAGAGAACCTTCTTTCAATTTGTAAAAATCCCTGCGTGGATTTAATAAGCCTGCCTGTGTAAACCGCCTTGAATAAAGTCTTGAATAAAGACCAAGAAAGGCGGTATATAAATACTGTATATTATTATTATTATAAATGAACCCCCATTCCCCCACCCCACAAGCACAAATCTGGTGGTGTTTAGTCAGCTGGGCCAGAGGCTCTCAGGGGATCAGAGGCTGGCCGTGGGCCAGATCGAGGCTCTCCGCAGGCCGCATATGGCCCCAGGCCGGGGTTTGGAGACCCCGCTCTAGGCATTTGTAAAAAGTTGGCCTGAAACTTACAGGTCATATTTACAGGGATAGGAAAATACAAAGGTAGACTTTGATATGGATTTCAGAATGGGGGATTAAAAACAGAGCAAGCTCTGCACAGAGCCAAATAATCTGTGCCATCTCTCGTGAAATTACAACCAACTGTGTGTTTTGTCCCCATTTATTAACTCACCTCTTAACTTTAAAAGCTATCCTTTTTCAGAAAAGTGAGTTTTAAGGCATGTATTGTCTGCGTTTTGTCTCCATCCTGACCTCAGCCGACAGTTCTTTTGCTTCTGGTATCATTGTGAAGACAACTTCATTGTATTCACGACTCTGCCTGCCTCTTTCTCTTCTCTCCTGCAGTACACGGTCTGGAATTTTCTCCCAAAGAATCTCTTTGAACAATTCCGAAGAATTGCCAACTTCTACTTCCTTATCATCTTCCTTGTACAGGTAAGGCGGCTTTTAAAAAATGAAAGACGGCGGTATTTTTCCTCTTGCAGCGAGGCATTGAAAATCTGCTGAGCCGCCTCGCTAGACCGATGTTAGATGGTGATCCACCATCCAGTGCGTTGAAAATGTGCATTTTCAAAATGCAGCACTTTGAACCTTGGACAGGTACATGATTGGTGGATGGTAGCGTGCGTTAGACTTGAGAAGCTCAATGCTCTCTCATTGTGGTTGCTTTTTCTCTTTAATTTCAACCTAAAATGAAACACTTAGGTGTCACCGCAATGCAACCGGGGCCCCCACACCTGTGGAGGTAGCTTTCTGTGCTCATATCTAGCTGGAAGGGGACACACAACCCGTGCATGTTCACCTCCTGATTCAGGAGTCAGGGTGGCCCGTGTCAATGATGACCACAAGGATTATTACTTTGCTTTTATTAATATAGCTCTGTCTATGGACGTTGCATTTTACATAGCATGAAAAGGCAGTTTCCTTTCTCGGAATATATAGAAAATTTTGCCTCCTGCCGTCGGAGTGACCTGCAAGTGCAAGAACTTGGTTGAAGGGCAGCACGTAAATAATTTGCCTTCTGGAAAGTCCAAAATGCACAATCTCCTTAAGCAAACTGTGAAAAGTCATGTTGTACCATGCACTCTTTTTCTCTTTCTTTTTAGCCCTGGCTAGCACTGAAAGGGCAGTCACATTTTATAGATTAATGAGCCCTTTGGCACAGTGTCGCAAAAATGCCACACCTGGGCCAGGCGCTAGTAGAAGCTGGCAAAGAGTCAGCACTGACACTGTGTTAATGTGATTTCACTCACGCTCTCACTCACTGCGGGGGGGGGGGGGAAGAGAGAATTTGTCTGCCTCTTGCAAAAAGAGTCTTATAACACCTTCTGAAGGCCCATGTATTTATTGTGGCATATTATGAGACAGCAGCTGTTACCCTGCACATGCCCAATCTTGTCTGATCTCGGAAGCTAAGCAGGGTCAGGTCTGGTTAGTACTTGGATGGGAGACCGCCTGGGAATACCAGGTGCTGTAGGCTTATACCATGATCTCAGAAGCTAAGCAGGGTCAGGCCTGGTCAGTACTTGGATGGGAGACCGCCTGGGAATACCAGGTGCTGTAGGCTTATACCATGATCTCGGAAGCTAAGCAGGGTCAGGCCTGGTCAGTACTTGGATGGGAGACCGCCTGGGAATACCGGGGGCTGTAGGCTTATACCATATTCTTTCGAGACTGAAGGTTGCCAGCCATGCAGTTATGACTCAGACACTTCTTGGTAATCGCCAGTAGAGCGCATTGTCTTCAGTTGCCAGTGCTGATGATAGAAAGTTTCCCCCAAGGCCATGGGTCTGTCTAGTTCAGTTTTGCCTGCTCTGACCGGGAGGGTCTCTTCAGGGTTTTGGGCTTGGGGGGAGAGGGGTCCTCATCTTTGGGTAGAGATGCTTCCGTGGGTTGAACCTGGCACCTTCTGCATGCAAAGGAGGAGCCCTGCCACTGAGCAACAGCCCCTACCCTGGCATCCAACTTTGTGCATCAGCTGAAGTGGTACAGCCTGTGAAAGCTAAAAGCCAAATGATTGTTGTGGTGTGAAGGTGCCACAGGACTCTTTGTTGTGTGGGCTTGCTTGTAATAGCACAGGTCTCTGCTCTGCAGTGTGTACATCTTTGGGTGCTTGTTGTCCAGATATGTCCCCAGACTATTCTGGGGCTTGCCACCCCCTTCCAGTATGCGATTGCCCAATCCCCCCCCACCCCCGGTCTTTGTCATCTTGCAACAGCTCCATGAGTTCTCAGTCCCCTGGAATGTGTGTATTCTGGTGGATGGATTCCTCAGAGAATTTGTTGACCTGGTGATATTTTTTCCACCTGCAGGGAGAGGACAAAATATTGTGAGAAATGTGGGGACGGGCCACGGATCTCCATCTGCTGTGCAATCTTACCCCATCTTTAGGATTTGTAGCAATAGAGCTGGAGGAAAGAATCGCTCCTTTCCAAGTTGCTGGAGGCTTACTGGAACCTCTGGCTTCCTAGATACTTTCAGACAACGCATTATCTTCTGGTTGCTTGGAGGGATCCTCTCACAAACTCTTGGTGTCCCTAAAGCAGAAGGATCAAGATCTGGAAAACCCCTTTACCACATGCGAGTGGAGCTCTTTGCATCATTTTATTTACTGTGTTTTTATCCCACTTTTCTCCCCATATGGGACCCTTATCCTGCTTGGGGTGGCTCATGCATCCTCCACACATGGTGGTTTGGGTCCAGTGCTCCTCTGGGGGTGTCAAATGAGCCGTTGTCTCACTAATTTTCAGGATGGTGTAGTGGTTCTGGAATTGGACTTAGACCTGGAAGACCCAGGTTCAAATCCCGCTTCAGCCATGAAGCTTCCTGGGTGATTGTGGGCCAGTCACTCTCTCTCTCTCTCTCTCAGCCTTGCCTACCTCACAGAGGTTATGAGGACCAAAAGGAGGGGAAGAACCATGTATACCACCTTGAGTTTCAGGAGGAAGGGTGGTATAAAAAAAATCTGAAAAAATTAATAAAATACTCCAAATTTAGGTTACCTGTTTCTCTCTCTCTCTCTCTCTCCCCTTCTGTAGGTGATAGTAGACACACCAACTAGCCCTGTCACCAGTGGACTTCCTCTTTTCTTTGTAATTGCTATTACAGCAATTAAACAGGTATTTCTCTTGGTTTTTTTGTTCCCTTTCGCCCTTCCCCTTTAAAAGAAAAAGGCCCCTTAGAGTTCCTCTGAGGCTGGAGGAGCAAATCTCCCTTCTCCCTCCCTTTCAGTTCAGTTTCAGCAACCTTTAATGGCATAGCCCCTTTCAGTTCCTCCAATTCCCCCCCCCCCTGTACTGATGTCCTGATTTATGACTCCAGGGTTATGAAGACTGGCTGCGACACAAGGCCGACAAGGAAGTGAACAAGAGTCCAGTTATTCTGATCGAAAATGCAAAGCGTGTGGAGAAAGAATCGGAAAGGATCCGGGTAAGGGGGAAGAGGGAAATGTTCCTTCTTTGGCTTTCCTGGAAGATGGAGAGCTATTGGCTGGCTCAGGCTCGTAATCTGGACACCTGGGTTCATGTAGGGCCTTAAGGCCTACCTGAAGAATGGTTACCTGTGACCTTCACTCCTTCCTGGCAGCCCTCCCTTGTGTTCCCTTGCCATCTAAGGCAGTGTTTCTCAAACTGTCAGGACCCCCTAGGTGGGTCGCGAGCCAATTTCTGGTGGGTTTCCCCGTCCATTTCAATATTTTATTTTTAATAGACTTGATGCTACCGTGGTATGTGACTGCATCTGGGGAAATGTTACAGATCTGTACTCATAACAGGCTACTATGTATATGTACTTAACAGTGATGGCCAATTGGGCTTACTCATGGGTAAGTGTGAATAAGATTGCAGCCTTGGATTGTTAACAATTTTCCTGCTTGATTATGTCACTTCCGGCCATGACGTCACTTCTGATGGGTCCCGACAGATTGTCATTCTAAAAAGCAGGTTCCAGTGTGAAAAAGTTTGAGAACTAATGGTATAAGGCATGGTGGGTATGTGTAAGAGAGAGGTCCTTCTTGGCACTGGCATCTAAACTTTGGGGTTAGTGGCCTCAAGGTAGACCTGGCCTTCTTCTGCCCATTGTCAGAAGGACAGTAAAGGCTGTATGTCCAGGAAAATTGTACAGATCTTTTCTTAAGCCCCCTCGGTGAAATGTCTGTCCTGTTCTGTGCATGTGGGTGACGCTGTTCATTTTATGAGTGTCGCAGGTTTTCAAACTGCCTTGAATGAACTTACCGGCAGAAAGGTGGAGGTGTGGATTTACAGGCTTGACTAAACCCAACACGTTTTTGCTTTTAAAGGTTGGAGATATCGTAGAAGTGCGAGCGGATGAAACCTTTCCCTGTGACTTGATATTCCTGGCCTCCAGCAATAAGGACGGGAACTGTAATGTCACAACAGCCAGTCTGGATGGAGAATCAAATGTCAAGGTAATGGAATGGCTAAGCAGCAGGTGCTGACCTGGAGCCCCTTATCTCTCCAAAGATAGAGACTGAGGCCTTGCCAAAGGCCTGACTGAGGCCTTGCCAAAGTAGTTGAGGCTCTCTGTTGAGGCTGTGTGCAAAGTCTATCACTGACTGACTGACTGACTGACTGACTGAATTTGCAAGTGTGTCTGGCACTTTTTGTGTTTTACAAGAGCAAAATGCAACAAGCTGCAGTCAGACAGGAACACGTGAAAACCTTGAGTGAGTTTTTTTTATTAGTCTCCTGCTCAGTAGCTATTTTAGCTGTGCAGGACCTCTGTGCTCTACCCCAAAGTTGGGAAATGCCGCCGTCTCCAGAACGCCATTAATCATCTCCTACCCGCGCCGCAATAGAGCTGTTTCTCATCCAGCTTGCAATGAGTAAAATTTAGCCATAATGAGCTCGGGAAGCATTCAGGCAGAGTTTTGTTTATGAAGACGGACTGCAGCCCGTATCGCGCTGACAGAAGTGATTTACAGCTCCCCAGTAGCTTCTGGAAACACAACCTTTTCATAATGGTGAATTTGGATTCTTTGGTTAGTTTTCTAATTATTTAGGAGGGGAAAAATCCAACAGGAAGGCCCCAAAATCTGAGAATAGCGCCTTGCTCTGCCAATGGCTGAGTCTCTCTCACCTCATTTATCTTCAAGGCATCTCGAGTCAGCTGTTTTGGTGTTGAAACACATGCAGCTTTTTGTGAAATGGGAAGAAGCTTCCTGTCCTAGCAGGTCATCTGGGGGACAAAAACAGTGCTGCAGCTAGGATATCTGGCATCTGGGGCTGTGGCATCGGACAGAACTCCCCAGATGTGCCGAACCCCATAAGTAATTGCTGTGACGTGATGACATCACTGCCAATCACTTCTGGGTTTATGGCGAGCTCAGAGTTGTTGTGCGTCAGGATCCACCGTTAGGGAGTGCGGGTTGGCACCCCTGGAGGTGTGGTGCCCAGGGCAATGTACCCCCTGCCCCCCTTAGCTACATACACCATTGTGAAGCTGTCAGAAATGCTTTGTTTCCTTGACTTTGCTGCAGGTGGGTGGCCCCTGTGAATAAGTGGCAGGGGTCACCATGGAGAGAACCCTGTTCCAAATACCAGCCTGTCGTACTTCTGACAACTTCTGATCCAACCAATAGTCCAGGGCTCCCTCTTGCTTTTGGAGACTCTCCTGAGCCAGTCATGGGTTCAATCTCCACCACTCACCTCCTCCCCCCGTTCCCTCTGCTGCACACCCCTGCAAGGTTCAGACTGTCTCCTGGGTTCCCCAGGTTCTTCCAAACAAGCACTTGCGTATTCTGGATGCTGCACAGGTGGTTAAAACATCCCACTGGGCAAAACTGTCTCTGAATCCTCCAAAGGGACAGTTGCTTACCCGTTTCCCTTTGCTGTTTTCTGTTCAGACTTATTACACTGTACAGGACACAGCCAACCTCCGTACATGTGACGCCATCAGTCGCCTTACTGCCACCATTGAATGTGAACAGCCCCAACCGGACCTCTACAAGTAAGTCTTGGGAACAGTTTGCCTTTCTCTTGCCAGTTCGTTGGGGGGGGGGGGGGGGGTCTGTCAGCCATCTGGGCACCTGACCCCACCACTAGCAAAACGTGGATGACTTGGTTCTCCTCCCTATTAGACCTAAGCTTAAGCGTGTGTCACTGTCACAATTAACCTCTGCCCCATTCCCCTTCCTTTCTCTTTTGGTGTTCCTTAGGTTGGTGTCAAGACTGTAGGCTCCTCAGGGCAGGGTCCTGTCCTCTTGCTTTGCGCTGTGTACCTTGCTGGTGCTATATAAATCATAAAAGGATTTCTTTTAACTCCTCACCCTGGAAGATCAGGGGATTGTGGGGCTCTCTCTGGCTGGAATTATCCTCTCTTCATTGAGGATCTGATCCTGGAGGTTTTTGATCTCTGAATAGAAGATTCGGCTATATGTAGCTGTGTTCTGAAGTGGATCCTGGCTCGGTTAATCATGGGCTGGTTTGGAATAGTTTCATCCTTCCTGGCCCAGCTGCCAAGTAAGCAGCAACTACCAACTCTTCATGGGTTGCAGGGTTTAAAAGGACCCTAACGAAGACCTGTTTGCAGCTGTTCATGCCGGGTTCTACTACTATCCTTTTTTTGTTTGCTCTCTCCTGAACATGTCACCACTTTACATTTTATATTATAAGCCTGAAAGCAGGGCCTGTGTTTGCACATCCTGTGTTGTGTCCAACCATTTTCATGCACCTAAGCTGACCTGTTTAGCTAGTAAAATGCAGTCGGAAGATGGAAGGTTGGCTCCTATTTGTAGAGCCAGTGTGCGTATGAGGGCCAGGGTGGTGTAGTGGTTTGGGAGATGGACTTAGACCTGGAAGATCCAGGTTCAAATCCCCCCTCAGCCACAAAGCTTCCTGGGTGACCTTGGGCCAGTCACTTTCTCTCAGCCTCACCTACCTCACAGGGTTGTTGTGAGGACAAAAGGAGGGGAGCAGCTGTGTACACTGTCCTGAGCTGTCTGGAGAAAGGGCGGTCTAAAAATGTGAAAAATAAATAAAATGTTGGATTTGGTTGCCACAAGTACAGCATGGCAGAGCAACAGTTTCCTCCCCCAACCCCCCACTAGCTTTTAAGCAGGGGTTTGAGTTAAGCTGCTGGTTTAAAATTGCCTATCACTAAATGCCTCTCCAGGTGGGACTTGTTCAATATGCCTTCTGGGAGCCTGGCAGGCCCTTGTGCGCCGGCTCACTTGTTTTCGCTTTCCTCGGTGCTCATTGTACTTGCAGGGGCTCCCATGCAAACTCCAAGCAGGACTAAACAAACATCTTTTTGTGTGTCTCTTGATTGCAGGTTTGTTGGCAGAATTAATATTTACCGGGGCAACCAAGAGCCAGTAGCCAGGTTAGTCATCCCTTTCGGTTTGTTCCTCATTGCTGCAGCTTATTGATGGGGTTGGTGGATCATTATTAATTAACTGGCCTCCTGTTGCCAGAAGGCTGTCGCTGACATCAAACGCTCTAAGGTTTGACCTCTCTTTCCCCTGCTTAACTTGGTGAGTATTTTCATGTCGAGTTGGCAGAACCCGCTTCGTAATCTGCTTCAAAATGGTAGGCTTCTCCCACCCCCAGTTTTCTTTCTGAACAAGCTGGTAGCTTTTCCTAATGCATTTAGAATCGCAGATTCAGAATGCAAAACGCATGTCTAAAATGACTCAATATTCCCTCTTCATTTTAGGGCGCTGGGTCCTGAGAATCTCTTGTTGAAAGGAGCAACATTAAAAAATACCAAGTGGCTCTATGGTGAGTGCTTCCTTTCTCTCACTGATTCCCCTTTCATTTTCTTCCAGGATCTGATCATGGGCCCCTCTAGTTCAACCTGGACTGGCAACATCTCTCCAGGGTTTCAGGCAGGAATGCTTGCTCTTCCCTACCTGGGGATGGTGCTATTTAAACCTCCATGAAACCTGGTCTTTCTCTTCTAGCTCAGATTCCTTATAGGGCTGTTGCTTATAATTCACAACTTTGACTTCAGCATTCTGTTTGTTCCCACTGTTCCACCAAGGAGTTTGCATTGTCATAAATGGCTTCCTCCCCTCCATTATCCTCATAGCAACCCTGCAAGGTAGACTAGGCTTCGTGGGGATTTTAGACAGGGCAGTTCCTGTGTTTTGCTGCAAGCCATCAAGAATTGAGTGAGAATTAAATGAGAGTTGAGTGAGTTGAGTGAGAATTAAATGAAGAACTGATCTGTCAATGACTACTAGTCCTTAAGCAGCAGGCTGTCTGAATCGCAGCTGCAGCAGAGCAATGATGGGAGAGAAGCCTGCCTTGCTTTCCTGCTTGTAGGCTTCCCGGATCCAGCCTATGGGGGAACTGGATGCTGGCCTAGATGGGTCTGGGACTACATCCAGCAGGGCTCTTCTTATGCTCTTAGGAGAATCCATGAATCTGTGAATCAATCCTTGCTAACTTCCTCTGAGGAAAGCTGGGCTTGGGTTTGCGTGTCTGTGACGAGTTACTTTCATTCTACAGGAGTTGCTGTTTATACTGGAATGGAAACCAAGATGGCTTTGAACTATCAGGGCAAATCGCAGAAACGCTCTGTTGTTGAAAAGTAAGTGAGCCAGGGATTTTTCTTTTTGTCATCTCAGAATCTCTTTGGTGCCTTTTTTTGCGGGAGGGAGGGCGTAGCCCTCAAAGTGCTATAGGAGTTCTTCCCTTCCCACAACCTTGTGGATGAGTCTACGTTTTCCTACCACCTTCCAGGCGAAATGGCTTCTCAAAAGTGGCTTAAAATTTTAAGCCCAGAGAGAGAGAATAACCATCTGGGCTATCAGAGTATTGGAATGGTGGCCTCTTTTGATCCCTGGCATCCCAAGTCCACGTCCAAAGCTCTTCCTCCCAAAGGGATGGGCTGATGGTGATGACTGCGATCCACGGAAGCAGCCAGTCGCTTAACAGCTGTGTTTGGGTGATCCATTCCAGATGACTCTCTGTCTAACTAGTGTGGCTTGCCGGCTCGTACCATGAGCCAGGAAGCCTCTGTCTCAGATACCTCTTTGTCTACAACTTTATCCAGTTTCCTTAGCCTTGGTTTCCCCCATCTGCAATATGAGAGTGATAAAACTGGCCTAACTTACAAAACTGTTGTAAAAGTGACTGCAGGCGAATGCATCTGAAGTGCTGTGAATGCTCTTGAGATGTTGCATCAGCCCTGCCGTTTCTGGACTCTTATTGCCAGTTTTGCAAGTACAGTTGGCCATCTTTATCCTTGGATGAACATCCACTGATTTGAGTGTGGACGCTCTGCCCTGGCTCAGAGGGGCTCCTGGATCCAACTGGCTTCTGTTCAGGAGGTGTTCTGAGGCTGGGGAAAGCGACCTTCGGCCTGCTGCTTGCGCCTCCTCCCCCCAGCCTCAGAACACCTCCCAAATGTGACCAGAAGTTGTGGACATGAACTGCAAGTGACTTCTGGTTATGTCTGAGAGGCATTCTGGAGACACTGGGAGGCCGGTGCGACCTCCGGACGGCCTGGCCCCAGGTGAGTCCCGAACCCCGTGACCCTGGACCCCTGTGGATTTTATTATCCATGGGGGTTCGTGGAACTGGTTCCCCTGTAGATACCGAGGGCCCACTGTAACTTGTCTACTTAAAAATAAATAAATGAAAAAGTGCGAACTGCTTGTCTCAGTCTTGGTGCACTCTGTAAGTTTAATGCAGGGGTGTCCAAAGTTTTTGGCAGGAGGGCCACATCATCTCTCTGACACTGCGTCGGGGGGCCGGGGAAATAAATAAATAATTTACATTTTAAATTTGAATAAATTTACATAAGTTTACATAAATGAATATATTAAAGATGAACTTATATGAATGAATGAAGGTCTTGCGATAGCTCAAGGCCTATAAAAGGCCTTGCACAAAGCAAGGCCGGCCTTTCCTTCGCTGCTGCTACTGCATCACAGACGTGAAACAGCAAGCAGTGGAGGGGAGTCCACATCCCACAGCTCACACGAGAGGTCAAACAGTCACCCTCATGCTGAAAGCAGTTGCATCAGGCCAGTGCAGGCTCCAACTAATCTCCGGAGGGCCAGAGGCTCATTGGAGACTGGGGGCTCCCTGAGGGCCACATTGAGAGGCCTCGAGGGCTGCATGTGGCCCCAGGGCCGGGGTTTGGGCACCCCTGGTTTAATGCAAGGAGGGTTAGACGTGACCTCATAAATGGGGCCTCCAAATCTGGGATTCTCTCTTGCTCCCCTTTTGTCAAGAAACACTTTATGCTTCTTTACTCGATGTTAAAACGGCTGCAGTTTTTTTGTTATTTGTTGTTGTTGTTTTGCTTCTGACCGCGTTCGACTTTCTAGGTCGATCAATGCTTTCCTGGTTGTCTACTTGTGCATTCTCCTGAGCAAGGCCGCCGTGTGCACTACCCTGAAGTACATCTGGCAGAGTGTCCCACACAACAACGAGCCCTGGTACAACCAGAAGACCCAAAGGGAGAGAGAAACTTTCAAGGTACTGCTGAGCTTTGAGGTTTGCCTCTCCGGTTGCCCTTATCCTCCCGCCCTTGCGAACGGTCAAAGAAGAACGTGGATGGTGGCGCAGTGATTCTTTCTTCTCCTTTTTAGCTCTTAAACATGTTCACAGATTTCCTGTCCTTCATGGTCTTGTTCAACTTCATCATCCCCGTCTCCATGTACGTGACGGTGGAGATGCAGAAGTTCTTGGGCTCCTTCTTCATCACCTGGGACAGAGAGATGTACGACGAGGCAAGGAAGGAAGGGGCCTTGGTGAACACCTCTGACCTCAACGAAGAGCTTGGCCAGGTTAGAAAAGCCCTCCCCCTCCTCACAATCCCTTTCCCAGCTTAAGTGGTGAAGAAGCCATTCTAAGATACTTGTGCGGCTACATTGTGCACTTGAAGTGTTAGGCGATGCTCCTTTTCAAAGCACATGCTCTGTATAAGGTCCGTCCAGTTGGATCAGATCAAAGGTCCATCGAGTCCGGCATTCTGTTTTTTTTCCAGAGGGGGTCACCAGCTGCCTCTGGGATATCGATAGCAGGACCAGTGGCATAGTTAAGGGATCTGGCATCCAGGGGCAAAACCCCCAGGGCCAGATGCTTAGAACGCCACCCGAGAGTGACCAGGGTGGTCTGAGGTGCGAGGAGACCTTAGAAAGCCTCTGAATGGCACACCCTGACAACCCCCCAAGGTGTGGTATCCAGGGTTATCAATCCCATGCCCTGCAGATACACCACTGAGCAAGGCACAAAGGTGGCAGCCCTCTCTCACTGTTGCTTCCTAACAGATGGCATTCAGGGGTAGACTGCTATTGAACCCAAATAGCCACCCCAGCTAACAGCCATTCATAGACCTATCCAGCCTCCTCTTGGGCCACTCTCTCTTGCAGCCTAACCTACTTCACAGGGTTGTTGTGCAGATAAGGACACAGCCCCCCTTCTTTTTTCTTAAGTTCTTTGGAGGAGGGATGGAATAAAAAGGTGGTGTGATTAAAACATCCCACAAAACAGCCCGTTAGCTTTTTCAAAACCTTAACGCTACTGGCAGAACTGATAGGCCAGATTCTGGTATTCACACCAACAGGCTGTGCGTAATTCTTTGTTTTGTTTAGAATGATTCTTTTTTTTTTGGTAGCAGTTTTCCGGGGCTCAAAACGGTTTAGAGAACAAAAACAAATTAAATACTCTGGACAGCAGGGAGATCTCTGCAGTCTCAGAAATAAGGCTTCAATAGAGTCAAGTTAAAGTCTTCCAACCCCTTTGAAATGGAGGAGGAGAAGTAGGTGTCCAAAATGTCCATGGGGGGGGGGAGTTCTGTCATGCTGAAGCAGTGACCAGCAAAGCCCTACTGAAGTGTTTGCCGTTTATTGACTAGCTGTCTATATACTTCTTATGGCGGCCTGTGCTTTGCTAGGATTCAATTGCTGGCAAATCTTTAACAGGGTTAGATCTTCTTGGAAGTGAATCCCAGATACATCTGGCGCCCACCAACCCCGAATCTTTGTGGCAGCTCACTGCCCCGATCTACTATCTCATTCCCTTTTCACGTGGGCCCTGTGTTTGTCTCTACTTTCCTTCGTGAGAGCAGCACAACTAGGAATGCGCATTTAACTAAAAGTCAGCTGAGAGCTCAGCTTGGTTGTGGAACAATTGGGATGAAGCTGATGGAGCATGGACGTCTGTGTTGCTGTCGACATCACTGCTGTCGGAGACCGTTAAGCCAATCGGCGGTGGAGGAGTTGATTTCCCAGCCTCCGTAAAACCTGAGACCGCCAGGTTCTCGTGTTCCTTTCAACACAGGATGATTTTTCTTTTTTTTTGGTTTGCTCTTTAAATATGTATTAGTGCTCAAGATTGATCCTTTGGGGCTCCTGAGTGCTGGGTGCTATAATTAGCCCTCACTAAGCAGGATTTTCATGTTCGTTGCCATGCAGTGAAACGTCAGGCTTTGAATCTGTGCAGTGTGCGTCAAGCTATCCTCTGAGCGGTTCTGCTTTTAATTAAAAAAAAAAAATGCGCGGACAGTGTAGCAGGCCACCCCACACGCAGGCACACAGGGTTTCGTTGTAGGATCAACAATGGGTGGACCCTGGGTGAAATGGGCCACCTAGCTGACACCCTAAAAGCAAACGAGGGGTGTCTGTGACATCAAGGGGTGGGGGTTGGAGCCTCAAATGTCCACCCTTGGCTCTGTCCTCCACATATAAGTTGAAGGCAAATTTATTTATTATTTATTTATTGGATTTGTAATCCACCTTTCTCCCCGAAGGGCACCCAAGGCTGCTTAACAGCACTTTAAAATACATACAAATGCATAAAACTATACAATAAAACAGGTAATAACAATAAGACCAGCAGCAATAAAACCAGCAGTACAGAACAAATGTGGTCATGTCCTGTGACAATTTGACATTTCTGAGGAGGAAAACGCGTTTAATTTTTAAACCGCTTAATGCTCCATCAGGTCGATGCCGTCACCATTTCCTTATAAAGTAGGGATGACTGAAACGTGAGCAGACTGTGCAATTTCTGTTCTTTTAGAGGGCTGCCACTGGAACTCTGAAACGCTTGAGTTTTGGTTTCAGGTTATTTTTTTCCCTTCTTAAATTAGAACATGCCGTGCAGGCCACAGAACGAAGGGGGAGGCTTTTAGTTGCAGTTAACGAACTGTTGCATTTACATATGGAGACGTGCCAGCTGAGATGCTTGACTGGGTGACCTTGAACCCAGTCACCATCTTTCGACCTTGCCTACCTCGCAGGTTGGTTGTGAGGACAAAAGGGTGCCTGCCCCCTCCCCAAACTTTTTGGAGGAAGAGATAGGACATGAGCATGGGAAGAACATAAGAAGAGCCCCGCTGGATCAGGTCAAAGGCCCATGTAGTCCAGCTTCCTGTATCTCACAGTGGCCCACCAAATGCCCCAGGGAGCACACAAGACAACAGACACAACCTGCATCCTGGTGCCCTCCCCTGCATCTGGCAGTCAGAGGCAGCCTACCTCTAAAACCAGGGGCTTGCATATACCTACCATGGCTTGTAACCCGTGATGAACTTTTCCTCCAGAAATTTGTCCAATTCCCTCTTAGAGGCATCGAGGCAAGATGCCATCACCACTTCCTGTGTTAAGGAGTTCCACAGACTAATTACACGCTGGGTAGACTGTGGAACACCTTGCCACAAGAAGTAGTAATACCAGAAGGAGTAATATCGGTTGTTTTTGCTCATGTCCTACTTTTAATTTCCTTCACTGGGGATATTTTTGACTGCCTAGCCCACTTTTCTGCCCAGAGGCCCAGAAAAGCGTCTTTTCCCAAGATTCTCACTACTCACTTAACCAGACCAAGGAAATCCGATTAGTAGAGGTGGATGAAAATGGTAATAGTGAAATAAAAACCCATAATATCACTTTCTGCACTTCTCATTTTTGTAAAACATACACACATGCCAAAAGGTGAAAAAAAATAAGACAATTTGGTCTTTATTTATTTATTGGGAGCGGGTTTAGGGGTACTGACTAGCTGCAGCTACTGACTATACCAACTATATCACCTACCTAGTTAACTTTTATATTATAATTATGATTCTTTTAAATATTGGATAAAAATATATAATACCACTTTCTGCACTTGTAACTGAAAAATGCTGAAATCCATGAATGAACGAAACCTTTTTCTCCCACCTGTGCCGATCGGTCAACAGCCCGTTCCTTTCAACGTGGACGAATATCTTAGTCACAAGAAAGAGGACCTGTGACCTTGGCTTAAGCAGCAGTATCTTTGGGTGGATTAGAGCTGACCAAAGCTTAACACTTACGATAAACTGGCAGAGCGACACCTGGGTCTTGCTTCAGGCCAGCTGAAAGTGTCATAAACAGCCAGAGAATCGAGCATCCCAGAGGCCTTCTCGAGGCACCATGATCAGAAGAAAGGCAAGGCAGAAACACGGGTGCAAGAACATAGCCTGTTCTGCCGTTCCCTAAAGTTTTATTTAATAAGAGCACAGGTATCAGAATTGCAGTGCACCACTGCTTATTCGATGCTGTGTGTCCAGTAACAAGGAAATGATTTATCTTCGGTGCAAAAATAAAAAGTAACCACGGACCAGAAGATACCGTCCTGCCAAGCAACAGGCTCAACCCCTTTCTGTTTTCAGGTGGAGTACGTCTTCTCGGATAAAACGGGGACTCTGACCGAGAACAGCATGGAATTCATTGAGTGTAGCATTGACGGCTACAAGTACAGCGGGGCCGTTTCAGAGGTCGATGGGTGGAAGGGCGACAGGAAAGCGGACGAGGTAAAGCTGCCCGGGAGATGCTGATGGTTTCAGGCAGGAAACGGGAATTTTCTTGGCATTGACCTGAGTTCTAGAATTTAAAAGACCCCAGAGATTGCCAGGTCTTGGGGGCCCCCAGTGTTCTTAGGAGGGCAATGGGGAACAGAGGCTTAAAATGTAGCTAGCGATCGCATTTTGTCCTAACCCTGGAGCATTTAAGCTTTCACTTTTTTGGCTGTGATGAGCGTGGGTGGCTGGTGGCCAGTCCACCAGAAAGACAACCATGGGTCAGGCATATCATGGGAACCACATGTGTGCCCAGCCGGTGGTGTGCCTTGGGGGGGGGAATGCATGGGCCTGGTTGTGTCTTAAAGGGGTGATCAGCAGCTGGATATCTCTTCCCCCTCCCTCAAAAAAAAAAAGCATCTCTCTGTTGCCGCTTAGGGGCAAAATTGATAAGTTGAACCTGGGGCTGGTGACCACCAGGCTTTCTAGAAAACTGCTTTTGGGGGTGGGAACTGAGACACTGGCCCACTACCTCAAACACAATAGCCCTCCAGGTAAACAGTTTGCTGATCAGAAGTTGGGGATCAGAACTCTTGCCTGCCTCTTTTTCTAAGAAGAGGCATTCCCGTGAGAGGGAAGGAGGAATGCCAGTTCTAAGAAGGTGCCTTCCTTCTAAAAATCTGCAGGATTGGGGGTACCTTTCTTTAATTGATTTTTTTTTTAATCAACTCAGCATTGTAGCCATAGTTCTGTAGGCACAATAGACACAGAAACCTGGTTGCTCTCTAGCTAGAAGTAGCTGTGTGGATTGACCCTGAATCTCCTACCCTCTTAGCCTGGAAGATGCCCCCCCACCTGCTAATGCACTCCTTGTCCTTTCTGACGTCCCTTTTGCAGAGTCGAGAGCAACTCTTCCTGCGTGCCCTGTGCCTCTGCCACACCGTTCAGGTCCGACGGTTCGATGAGGTTGACCAAGGAAAGTTCTTTCTAGGCCAGAAGGAGAGCTACGTCTCCTCTTCTCCAGATGAAGTCGCTCTGCTGCAAGGAGCTAAAAAGTAAGGAGGCTTCCCAAAGCAAACCTCTCTTCGTTTCTTTGCTGCTCCCCTTTTTTTAATTGAATGGCCGGCAAAGGTTCTTTGTGGCTACAAATACTTCCACGGGGATCAACCCAACACTGAACAGTAGAACCAACTACTAAACTTGACCCACAGATGTTTTGTGGTTACTGGGAAGTCCAGTGATTGGCTTCAGTGGGCTTTGACCGAGTCCTGCAGTACCAGAGGTCACTGGACCAAGGAGGGGATAGCAAATGAAATGGCCCCTCTTCCAAGAGAAAGGGCTACCCTCCTGGTTAGCACGTGACATGGGTCCTCTGGACATGGCGTGCCATTTCTGATCTTGCCAAGACCACCCAATGTGTTACTGCCGCTGCCTGGAACGCAGGCTCCGTTGGCAAGCCAGGGGGGGCGTTTACACTGTGTTGCAGCACCTAAAATACTGTGCCTCCCCCACCCAGCTATGCTACTGTCTTGGAGTCTTCTGTGCTGATATATCAGCCTTTGGGCCTGTTTTCTTACTGCATTCCCTTCGCCCTCATTCCTGAACAGTTAAGGAACGCCGGAGGGAGAGGGAGAGAAGTTTCTTAAATCTGGAGTTGGCTGTTATATGTAACTTTCCCCAGGCACGATGCTGCTGCTTGATGGGACCTCCCTTGTTGGTCCAGATTTTTCATAAAGGCTTATCTTGGCATGTTTACATATAGCACCCAAGTGCCTCTTTGTGCCCTGGAGGTGAATCACTGGGACAGAAGCCTCTACATGTTCCAGCTTGGGGTGGGAGCAATAGCAACACTGCAGGATAGCCAAACTACATGTAGAGGGAGTCTTCTTGTCCACATGGGGGGGGGGCAGGTGCCAACTTTTCTGGAGCTAGGTCCTCCCTTGACCAAGCTGTTCAGGGAATGGACCTTTCCTCACCATGGCATTGCTACTCCTATACATTTGGCGACCTGAGTTAGCTATTAGTACTTTCGATCCCAGCAATTTTCAATTTTTTTTAAATTCTCATGGCACGCTGACCTCTCCAGTCCTCTCTATGGTCTCTGCCTTTTGTGATGTCACTTACACCTTCCAGGAGACTCTTCCAGGTTCTGCGGCTCTGTGTTTAGGGCAACCGTCTGTTGTAATGAATTGTCAGAGCCGGAGGAGGAAGAGGGACAGGCACTTTATGACTGTAGACCGGGGAGCCCAAACTTTTTGGCAGGAGGGCCACATCATCTCTCCGACACTGTGTCAGGAGCCAGGAAAAGAGAGAATTTATGTTTTAAATTTGAATAAATTTGCATAAATGAATATATTAGAGATGGAACTTATATGAATGAATGACGGTCTTGCAATAGCTCAAGGCCTATAAAAGGCCTTGCACTTCACTGCAGCTGATGCAAAACAGCAAGCAGTGGAGGAAGCCCTCATTCCACAGCTCACGCAAGAGGTTGAACAGTTGTCCTCAGGTTGAGAGCAGTTGCATTGGGCCAGCACGGGCTCCAGCAAGTCTCCGGAGAGCCAGAGGCTCATTGGAGTCTGGGGGCTCCCCGTGGGCCAGATTAGGAGTCGACGAGGGCTGCAAGTGGCCCCCGGGGTTTGGGCACCCCTGCTATAGACAGTGACCCTTGAAACTGAGCCAGTTTTTCAACAATTTTTTTTCCCCAAACACCCACAGCACAGTAGTTGAAAATTGCTGCTCTGTCCTAGAAGCAGAAACAAAATGAAGGCATCCACTGGTTTCTTGAACCTGCCCCTGCAATAGGTGGTGGGCTTTAAATCTGCTTTAAATCCTCAAACAAGTGGTGCGGTATGGGGGTGTGTGTGTGTGTGTGTGGTTTTTTTTTTTTTATTTTCAACGCCCTTCTGTCCTTTTTGTTCATTGACAGGTATGGTTTCACTTTTCTAGGACAAGAACAGAACATCAGGCAGGTACGGAACCAACAGCATCAAATTGAAAGGTAGGCCCCGATGATAGTGTTACGTCAAGAAGGTCCTTTTTATTCAAAGAAACCTTTTACTAAAGGGCGGGGTTGGAACTGCTGGGTGTTGAAGTAAAGATGGTGCCAGAGTCCTTGCTGACTCTTTCCTGGGTTCCTGCCTCCAGCAGGGATTAGGCCATGGATCATTAAGGCCAGTTCTGTTACAGGGAATGTACACACACTGTATGTACTCATTGCAAATTTCTCAAACCGAGTGCAGACCAAGCCGGGCTCATGTCTTGCATCTGTTTTCCAAGACACTTCTCCTGTGTGACTTCCAGCTCCCGCTTGACATCTCCAAAGTATTTTGGCTGCACCTGTTGCAGAGTCCTTGCCTTGCAGTGTTTGCTTTGGCTCAGACAATTTTGGGGGTGAAGTTATAGCTCAGTGATCAAGCCCCTGCTTTGCGTGTAGAAGGTCCCGGGTTCAATCCCTGGCCACACAGGACTGGGAATGACTCCTGCAGGGCTGCCTTCAATCAGCTTGGATAACGTGAGGCTATGTTGCTCAGTTGTCTGACTCAAGTTTTAGATGTCCTAGCAATGGAGAGCGGACCAGTGGCTGTTTTTTACTGGAGAACAGACTCTGCGACCTACAGAAAACTAGCTTCCCAACTCTTGTTGGCATTGATTTCCTTTCATAGGGTTTGGGCTGCGGTAATGTGGTTGGGTGCGCGTGCCCGCATACCCTGAGCCCTCTGTCCCCTTTTTTGTCTTAAAAAGGTATGAACTGCTTCACGTTCTGGATTTTGATTGTATCCGTCGCCGGATGAGTGTCATAGTGAAGGATGGAGATGGTTAGTTTATTTATGCATTTGAGAAATTTATATCCCGCCTTTTCCATGCCAGAGCAAATGCCTGAGGTGGCTTACAAAGCTCCATCATAAATGTATAATGTATCACAACAATAAGTAAAAAAAAATCAAAACAGAGCATTAAAACAATGGCTGGCAACCTTCAGTCTCGAAAGACTATGGTATAAGCCTACAGCACCCGGTATTCCCAGGCGGTCTCCCATCCAAATACTAACCAGGCCTGACCCTGCTTAGCTTCCGAGATCATGATATAAGCCTACAGCACCTGGTATTCCCAGGCGGTCACCCATCCAAATACTAACCAGGCCTGACCCTGCTTAGCTTCCGAGATCATGATATAAGCCTACAGCACCCGGTATTCCCAGGCGGTCTCCCATCCAAATACTAACCAGGCCTGACCCTGCTTAGCTTCCGAGATCATGATATAAGCCTACAGCACCCGATATTCCCAGGCGGTCACCCATCCAAGTACTAACCAGGCCTGACCCTGCTTAGCTTCCGAGATCTTGGTATATAAGCCTATAGCACCCGGTATTCCCAGGCGGTCTCCCATCCAAGTACTAACGAGGCCTGACCCTGCTTAGCGTCCGAGATCATGGTATATAAGCCTACAGCACCCGGTATTCCCAGGCGGTCTCCCATCCAAGTACTAACGAGGCCTGACCCTGCTTAGCTTCCGAGATCATGGTATATAAGCCTACAGCACCCGGTATTCCCAGGCGGTCTCCCATCCAAGTACTAACCAGGCCTGACCCTGCTTAGCTTCCGAGATCAGACAAGATCGGGAGGTAGTGTTCAGTATAGGGAGATGGCTGGCAACCTTCAGTCTCGAAAGACTATGGTATAAGCCTACAACACCCGGTATTCCCAGGCGGTCTCCCATCCAAGTACTAACCAGGCCTGACCCTGCTTAGCTTCCGAGATCAGACGAGATTGGGCATGTGCAGGGTAACAGTTGCTGCATTTTAACATTAAACACTAAAACATCAAAACAAGGCAATACAAAACAAAACCCAACACACATTGTTGAGCCGTGGGAGTGGGGGCGTGGGAGACAAATTAGTCCAGGGAACCTTGCAAAAAAGCCATGAGGAAGAGGGTGGTTTTTAGTACCCCTGTAAGTGAGTTCTATAATTACGGTGCCATTACTAAGAAGACTCACCACCAAGCCGCCACCCCTCTAACTTGAGAGGCGACACTTGAAGGAGAGCCCCTTCAGAGGAGTGGGCTGGAATGTATGGGAGAGGGCAGTTCCTCAGATAGACCCAAACCCCGAAGGGCCTTAAAGGTCAATACCATGGGGTTAGTTGAAGCCCCCCCCACCCGTTTCTATCCCCACCTTGCCAGCGACAACTGATTAATTCTCTCAAGTGTTTTAAGAGTTGCATGCCTGGGTTTTTTTTTTTTTTAGAAAGGATATACCTGTTCTGCAAAGGAGCAGACTCTGCTATTTATCCAAGGGTCCCCGCAAGTGAAGTGCAGAGAACAAAAGCACACGTGGACCATAATGCCTTGGTAAGTGAGCGGACGCAAACCTGGGCGCTGGGTGCGATCTGTAGATCCACGTCGCCCAACTGTGGCCGGTCGTTCGGTTGAAAACCTTGTCTGCGTTTGCTCGCTCCCTCCAGGACGGTTATCGGACTCTTTGCGTGGCCTACAAGGAGATCTCGGCAGCCGACTTCCAGGCCATGGACTGGAAAATTAAGGAAGCCACCATGGCCTTGCAGGACCGAGAAGCCAAGATGGGCTTGGTGTTTGATGAGATTGAAACCGGCATGCATTTGATCGGGTCCACCGCTGTGGAGGACAGGTGAAGCCGGGCGGGGGGCTCCTCAAGCGCAGTGCAGGCTAAATAATCTGTTTGCAGTGGGAGAATGGAGCCCAGCTTGGAGCCTCGTTCCCAAACCGTAGCCCGGACTTGAGCTTTATGGTGGAGGGGGGAGGGTGGAATCACTTAAGAGGCTTTCAGAGGAAAGCAGAACCCCCAAGATCTGAAACGAACGCAACGCGTTCCCACTAATCTGCTTTGGAGTACAAGCACATGGCCTGCGTTTTATGAAGCGTGTTGGCAAAGGCACTGAAAGCAGTGCCAGCTTTCCCCAAGGGAGTGCTTGCAGTGGGCTTCAGACTGTCAACAGGAGGGAATCCAGCGTGCATGCCCCAATCCAGTTCTGGCCGGTGGGCGGAACTGCCAGGACGCTGGTCACACAAGGAGCCCTCCTTGCACTGAAAGACCAGAGAAGGATGATGGTCCATGCCTGCCAAAGGGGCTCCTGAAAGTGGACTTGGTAGCTGCGGCCAACCGGATGTAAGCCATCTTGCTGATCCCAGCTGCCTTTTCCTAGTGATTCAGCACTGTTTTTTCTTACATTGGCTCTTCTGTTTGCTAAGCTTAAAGCCTGTCTACCCCGCAGCCTCCAAGATTCCGCAGCAGAGACCATTGAGGCCTTGCACGCCGCGGGCATGAAGATCTGGGTGCTGACCGGGGACAAGCTGGAGACTGCCCAGGCCACGTGCTACTCCTGCCGGCTTTTCCAGACTGGCACTGAATTGCTGCAGCTGACGACGAGGACCGTGGGAGAGGATGACGGGAAGGAACCCCGGCTGCACGAGCTGCTGCGGGAGTACCATAAAAAGCTGAGCGACATGCCCCGGGGCATGAAAGGGTGAGCGTTTCAGAGGAGCCTGCTTGCTTGCCCTTTGGGGCGTGCACGTGCTCTCAGTTGCACAAGGCAACTGTTGGTTGCAGGAAGAAAGGGTAGGCTCCTGTTGGCACCGCTCAGCAACGATAAGATTCCAACCTTCCCCTCAAGACATAGTGGGAATGGAAAAGGTGCAAAAGAGAGCGACTAAGATGATTGCGGGGCTGGGGCACCTTCCTTATGAGGAAAGGCTACGGCGTTTGGGCCTCTTCAGCCTAGAAGAGGCGCCTGAGGGGAGACATGATTGAGGCATACAAAATTATGCAGGGGATGGACAGAGTGGATAGGGAGATGCTCTTTACACTCTCATGTAACACCAGAACCAGGGGACATCCACTCAAATTGAGTGTTGGGAGAGTTAGAACAGACAAAAGAAAATATTTCTTTACTCAGCGTGTGGTCCGTCTGTGGAACTCCTTCCACAGAATGTGATGATGGCGTCTAGCCTAGACGCCTTTAAAAGGGGATTGGACAAGTTTCTGGAGGAAAAATCCATTATGGGGTACAAGCCATGATGTGTACGCGCAACCTCCTGATTTTAGAAATGGGTTATGTCAGAATGCCAGATGCAAGGGAGGGCACCAGGATGCAGGTCTCTTGTTATCTGGTGTGCTCCCTGGGGCATTTGGTGGGCCGCTGTGAGATACAGGAAGCTGGACTAGATGGGCCTATGGCCTGATCCAGTGGGGCTGTTCTTATGTTCTTAAGAGGGTCTGTGTGAGCATTTCTGGCCCTCTGTGGCACGGTTGGCTGCTATATCTGGGCTCAGATGTATGATCTAACCCAGGGGTGTCAAACATAAGGCCCGGGGGCGAGATATGGCCCGCGGAAACTTTTTATGTGGCCTTTCAGCTGCTGTGTAGTGCTGAGGTGTTACTGCTGAGCATAAAAATTGGGCTCTCCCATATCTTGAAATATGATCAAGATTTGTATGTTTTCTCTTTTGTCATTTGCAGCTAATGAGTTCCTAAGTGGGGAAAAAAATGTTTGTTGTTGTTTATGACCCGTTTAATGACATCACTTCTTGCCTAATGACATCACCTCCGGCCCTCAGCAGCTATCGAGAACGCTATGTGGCCCTCCGTATGAAATGGGTTTGACACCCCTGATCGAACCCATAGATATTTATGTTTTCGAATTGAGACCCTGTATTTTATATATTTTATCATTGTATGTATTTGGCCCGGAAAAGTGGATCGTGCAAGTGTTAGCTAGTGCATCCCCATTTCCACCACCTTTGAGACTTTGCCAAATCTGGAAAGTGGTAGAATTTGCTATGGCGGGTGGTGTTCCATGGTGGCACGGTGGGTTAAAGAGGCAGCAGGATTGGGGTTGTTGGGCACTGCCACAGGGGAACATGGCAAGAGTGTGGCAGTGAGCAGATACCTCCTGTCATGAAACAGGGTCTCTGAAATCCTCAGTATTTTTAGCAACTGAGCACAAAGGCAGAGGTTCCGTATCAGTTGAACCGCCCTCTTCCATTCCCTCCCAGCTACTAAACAGCGAGGAAGTCCCCCTATGAGTCATTCTAAGCAGCAGAGAGAATCTGTTTGGATGATGAAGCTGTTTTGGCAGAAAGCAAGAGAGCATCATGCGTCGTCCCCAGAACAAAAACAGCTGCAAAGGAGGCAACCCTAAAAAACGGAAAATTTATCATCCTTCCATGCAAAGGCCCCAGAGTCCTGGTGCTCGCAAGTGCCCTGTCCGAAATCTGCATGCAACCCTAAGCACTGTCCGAAATGCATACGCAACCCCTAAGTGCTGCGCTTCTCTTTTAGGAAGTGGATCCTGAGCCACGAATACGGGCTGGTGATCGACGGGGCGACGCTGTCCCTGATCCTGAACCCTTCCTACGAGACCTGCTCCAGCCAGTACAAAAGCATGTTTCTCCAGATTTGCTTGAAGTGCACCGCAGTCCTGTGTTGTCGAATGGCTCCTCTTCAGAAAGCTCAGGTGTGCTTGCCAGTGTAAAGGTTGACCCCTTGGACAGTTATGCTGTCAGCCTAGCTGTGTCCTGCTGGGAGGGGTGTCCTGGCTTCGGTTTTTTTGGTGGTTGAGGGGGTATATCTTGAAAATCTTAAGCGGTCTTGAACCTGGAGGAAAGAGACAATGTTCAGGAGGCTGGTTGGCAACTTTCAGTCTCGAAAGACTATGGTATAAGCCTACAGCACCCGGTATTCCCAGGTGGTCTCCCATCCAAGTACTAACCAGGCCTGACTCTGCTTAGCTTCTGAGATCATGGTATAAGCCTACAGCACCCGGTATTCCCAGGCGGTCTCCCATCCAAGTACTAACCAGGCCTGACTCTGCTTAGCTTCCGAGATCAGACAAGATGAGGCACGTGTAGGACAGCCCTACTGTCTGTGCCAGACAAACCTCCTGCACATGACTGAAAATGCCTTCTGGTCACATCTAGGAGGTCCTGAGAGACACTCCAGTTGCGGGCTCAGCACCCACGGATATTGAAATTTGCTGATATGGTTGCTGATATGGTTCCGTCTCGAAAGACTATGGTATAAGCCTACAGCACCCGGTATTCCCAAGCACTCTCCCATCCAAGTACTAGCCAGGCCTGACTCTGCTTAGCTTCCGAGATCAGACAAGATCGGGCATGCACAGGGTAACAGTTGCTGTCAGGAGGCTAGTGATGTGGGATCGGGGGGGGGGGAGATGCATGGATCCCGTGAATTTGCGCTGTTTTGTGTGTCCTTTGTTCACTGTATGTGTATGTGTTTTCTGGGTTTGTTTGGTTTAGATTGTTCGAATGGTTAAGAATTCGAAGGGGAGCCCGATAACCCTTGCAGTGGGAGACGGCGCCAATGACGTCAGCATGATTTTGGAAGCTCACGTGGGCATTGGTAAGAAGCTTCTTGAAGCGCACAAGAGCTGTTGGCTTAGCTGACTAAGGGGGTCAGGGTAAGCGTGTCCAGCAGATGATGCCCGCTGTGGCGGAAGTGGGTAGAGAGGATTTCCCCCTCTCTTTTCATAATACTAGAACTCAAGGGAGGTGGGCGGGGGTGTCCATGCAGTCAGCCTGATAGGCAAGACATTCAGAACCAGTAGTGGAAAGTCCTCTGGGTAACCGCCAGAACTCACTGCTGCAAGAAGTCGTGGTGGCCGTGAGCACTGATGGATTCTGAAAGCAGCTTAACTCAGGGGTGTCAACGTCGTTTCATACTGAGGGCCAGACAGCAGCCATGATGCCAGCTGAGGGCCAGAAGTGATGTCATTAGGCAGGAAGTGATGTCATTAGGCAGGAAGTGATGTCATTAAACAGGTCATAACCCAAAATAAGCGCTTTCTCCTCCCTCAGGAACTCACTAGCTGCAAATGACAGAAGAGAAAATACACAAATCTTGATCAGATTTCAAGATATGGGAGAGCCCAATTTTCATGTGGGCTGCCCTTACAGCAGTAACACCGCAGCACTGCTCAGCAGCTGGGAGCCAGAGGGCCGGATAAAAAGCTTCCACGGGCTGCATCCGGCCCCCGCGCCTTATGTTAAAAACCCCTGGTTTAGAGGCTGCATGGAAAATGGGTCTATTAGCCAGAATTGCTGAATTAAACTTGGGTTCGGTGGCAGAATGCCGGGGAAAGCTGTGGCCTTTGTACCCTGCTTATGTCTTCTTCGAACAGCTGGCTGGACGCCTTGCCTGATAAACTCGACTGAGGTTCTCGCCCTAAAATTCAGCAAGATGCTGGGGTTAGTAAACGATGCTCTCTATGGTTTTTCTTTCCTTACCCATCCAGGGATAAAAGGCAAAGAGGGCCGGCAGGCTGCCCGAAACAGCGACTATGCCATCATGAAGTTTAAGGACTTGAAAAGGTTGTTGTTGGCACATGGGCATTTGTACTACGTGAGAATCGCGCACCTTGTACAGTATTTCTTCTACAAGGTAATGGATTCAGCAAGTCTCTTTGGCTGCCTGGTGGTTTGAATTCTGAGCAGCTGTTAACCCAAGCAGAATTTTTATGAGTTTCAAGAGAGGTGATTGGCACTCTGGCTGGTGCAAACTGTCTCATGAACTTTCCTTTCCTGACACTATAATTCCTAGTGATGCGCACATGTGCTGGGAAAGCCAGTATGATGTTGCAGTTCAAGTCTGGGGCTTGGACCCTTGAAGGCCTGGCTTTGCATCTCCACTTGACAATGGGGGTGTGTGTGTCTTGGAATTGGTGCTACAGCTGCGGACCAGTCGTCTGGGAGAGGGGGGTCTGTCTAGTCCTGTTGGCTTTCTGCTGTTTTATGGTTTTTCCTTGGCGCACAGTGTGGGATCCTGGGTAGTGGTGGGTTGGTTTATTTATGACTTAAAGGACTTTGGGTCCTCCATTCAAATGATGCTCAAAGCAGTCTGTTGCAACACAACCCCTGAAAGCCCAATTAACACACAGGTGCTCCATTGTTTTTAACTTGATTTTGTTCAGTGTGGGTGTTAATCTGAATGGCTGTTGTTTTGGTTCTGCTGTGAGTGTGTATGAGAGAGGAAGAGAGAGAATGTGTGTGTGTGTTTGGGCACCCAAGGGATCTGTAGAAGAAAGATAGGATGGATATAAATATTTTTATAAAGAGAAAGGAATCTCACTGGATGTCCCAGGGTCACCCCACACACTCTCAGTCTAGCATACATTGCAGAGATAAAATGGGGTTATCCCCCCTGCACATGCACTGACTTAAGTTCGTCAGAGGAAATAGGGCAGGATGTAAATTTGAGCAATAAACATGGGAGGCACTTACCATTTGAAGTGGTGACTCAGAGCTGACTTATTCTTCTCGCAGATCTCAAAATGTAGGTAGAGTTTCATGGAGAGACTTTTTTTTTTTTCAATGTAGATGGTTTAATTGCTCTTGGTTTCTGGGCCTTCTGCAAATATTTACCAGCTGGGATGTTCCTAGTAACTTGCTTTTTATGTCTTTTTTTTTTTCTTCTTCTTCTCCAGAACCTTTGCTTCATCTTTCCACAATTTTTGTTCCAGTTCTTCTGTGGCTTTTCACAACAGGTAAGTTGCAGCTGGCCAAATTGTTTGCAAGAAGGGAGAGAGAAATGGCCCCACTGCAGCTGTTTGGATAAATGGTCACTAGAGACTGCTGGGAGGGTGCTTTCAGCTTTCTGTGCAAGCCAGTATGTTTCTGACCCCCCCCTCCCAACAACAATGCTTGCCTTTATGGCTTTATTTTATTGGGTTTTTTCTTGCAAAATCAGGTCAGTCACCCCTCCCTGAACTATCTGCTGAAATCCCAGTCCCTCCTTTTCCCTGGGTGCTATTTACTGCTGTGTCTGAAGGGCACATCTTTGGCCATCCAAAGTCTCTCCTTCTCTTTGATCTTCTAGAGCAGCTATTTTTTCTGCCTTCTTCATCTCGTGGCACACGAAGGAGGAGCTAAAATTGTCAAGGCACACCTTTGGTTTTTTGGACAATTGATGAGGCACACCATACTGCTGGTGCGGGGGCTCACAGCCCCCAGTGGTCCTACTTATAAATGATCCTCCCCCAAACTCCTAGGGCACACCTGCAGACCATTCGTGGCACACCAGTGTGTCGTGGCGCAGTGGTTGAAAAGACAGTGACCCCCAACCTCTACTCAACACAGCCGGTCTTGCTTCTGAGTAGGCATGCCTAGGGTTGTGATGTTTGCTAATGGCTAATGATGCTGTGGCCCTTTTTATTCTCCTTGGCAACACTGCACTGCAGGAGACCCTTTTCCGTGGTTGCCACCTGTTTTTCCAGTGGTGGGGGGGAGGCAACCAGAGAACAAGCTCCAGTTTTTATCTTAATGTACAAGTTGGTTTGTGCAGAGGTGAGCACTTGGCACTCCTGCAACTAGAAATTCTGGTCTTGGGGGGTGTGGATATTCATTTTCTCTCTCCAAAAACAGAGTACACTTGAAGAGTTCCTTTTACTATCCAGGCATTTTGGAAAGCGGCATGCATTGAAGCACCACAAAACTTGCCTTGTTTCCGACAAAGGCCCTTGCAAGGGGCAGGTGCAAACGAAGGCTTCCTCTCGCCAAGAAGCTTTAGAAACTGTCTGGGTAGCTGCAGCCTTTTTTTTTTTTTCTTTCCAGCCTTGCTGAAAAGACAAGCTGGCTGGCAGCTGTTGCCTGGCAGGAAGTGTCTGTGAGCGCAATTTAATGGCTTTTGTTTCCTGCCCTTTTCACCCCGGCTACGGAGACCGAGGCTCGGGCCGCCCACTCGAAGCCTGCTTGCGTGGTGAATGGCCGGCCTCGGCTGAGCCGGCGCACCGACGGAGGCTCACAAGACTTCTGGTGTTCTGCCAGACCTGAGTTGGAGCTGGGCTGCGTGAACACCCTCTGCCCAGTTTTGAGGACCCTCCTTCGGTGACCGCAGTTTGCCAGGCTCCATTAATTAGCTGGACGGTCCCTTCTTAGAAAGCCACTCTTTCGCAGGCTCCTTCCCCTTTTTGTTTGTTCCTTCTGTTCGCTTTTCCCCTCTCTGTAAAAAAAGTTTGACCGTGGGCATTGCTGTGTTCATGTAACAAGTTGAACCTGTTCTTGAGACTGGGGTTCAGGTGACTGGCATGCATGCATAAGTGTGCGGTATGTCACAAGGGCGCTGTTCAGCCTAGCATCAAACTCTGCCCTTGAACTGAACCTGTAAAGTTTAGGGAAGTGGCTCTGGTTTGCTGAATTATTGCCAGCGGGTTTGAACTGGTCACTCAAGCTCATGAGTAGCAGTATTTATTGGGCCATGACATCCGGATTCAACGAAACTGGACTGCAGAACAGATCTGTGCAAGCCCAGTGGAACTTTTTGATTCCTTCCTCCTCTCTGAATAGATCATTTTCCCCCCCTAGACCAATGATTTTCAACCTTTTTCATGTCACGGCACACTGACAAGGCGCTAAAATGGTCAAGGCACACCACCAGGTTTTTGACAGTTGACAAGGCTAGTGGGGTTTTTGACAAAATGCTGCTAGTGTGGGTCTCACACCCCTCAATGGTCCTACTAATAAATGACTTTCCCCCAAATTCCTGTGGCACACCCGTGAACCACTCGCTGCACAGCAGCGTGCCACAGCACAGTGGTTGAAAGTGGCTGCCCTAGACTTTGGGGCAGGGGCCACCATGCCCTCCTGCTCTGTATAAAATACTATGTGCATTGATGGTATCGTATGCTATTTATACGCCCCTTTCCGTTCAGGCTCCAGATCCATTTAGGACTGTGTCCCCAGTGCATGCAGCGCTTTACAACAAGAATGAGTCCCTGCCCCAAGGAAGTTGCAATCTATAGCCCAAGATGGGAGGAAGGTGGAGGCAAGGGCAGACTGCCTGAACAGGGCCATATTTTCTTCTGTCATCTAAACAGTACCCCCCTCTACTGCTCTAAGAGGAGTGGAATGAGCTGCAGTTTGTCCAAATACAGAGAGTTTGTGGTTTATTCTGGAAGTCGTTAGTTCAAACAAGCCAGGATCCAAAACCATGCTGGGAACAAGCAACTATTGCCGGCTCCCCTTTTATGTCCTAACTTCTTTCCCCTCTCCTTGGTTTCCAAGCCTCTCTATGATGCTGCGTACCTGACCATGTTCAACATCTGCTTTACCTCGCTGCCAATCGTGGCCTACGGCTTGCTAGAGCAGCACGTCACCATCGACACCCTGATGACCTTTCCGAAACTGTATCTGTGAGTAGCGGACGCTTCCACTGTTTTTCTGGTGTTTGCTAATGCAGAAGGTGAGCAGGCCTGGCAGTCCGGAGACTGAACTGTGAAGCAGGCAGTGCCCCCCTTCCTGCCACAAACTCACCAGGAGGGACTTGGCAAGCCACTCCCCTCAGCCTCAGTTTCCCCCCATTCTGTAGTGCAGGAATGCTACTGCCCTTCCTTGTCGGGTTGTGCGTTAAGGGCTCCTGAAAGCATGTTGGGGAAGAGAACTGAGCATGGACCCTGAAGTCAATCCATTCTGCTGTCTCCTTTGAAGAGGCAAGTGGGGTGCAAACCCCCCCCACCCCGAAACTCCACTCCTTTCTCGATGTGAGGCTGTCTGGAAGGCTTCAGCAAAAGTCAGGCTCCAGGCTAACGTGGCTTGCAAGCAGTCCGAACTGGTTGTCCATCCAAGCAACTGAGAAGTGGGTGCTTGGTCCAAACTGGCCACCAGAGGCAGCAGAGAGTTGCTGGAGTTGGGGCTTTATAGAGCCTAGTGGGCAGAGCAGCTGATGGTGCTCAGGCAGGCTGGGGCTGATGGCACACTTGAGCCCTAGGGATCAGCTTGCCAGACTTGTGGTGGGAACCAGGCGGGGCTCTGTGCTCCTGGGAGCTCTGGTTCACGGGTTTTGCACTCCCTCTCTGCTGGCTATTGGGCAGGACGCCTGCAGAGCAGGGCAAGGCCAAAACAGCCCACCAGCGACGAGCACCTGCCCCCTTACCACCAAGGAAGCCGTTCCAGGGGAGGGTCCCTTTGGCCAGAACTGAGCAGTGGTCCTCAGGGCTGTATCCCCCTCTTGTCTGCTTTGGGTCACCAGTTCGAGACCTGCTGGAGACCCTGTTCCTGCTCCCCATTTGGAGCAATGATTGAATATTTAACCACTGATTATTAGATGGGTAGCAGTTGTCTGTCATGCCACCAATGCGCTGCAGCCAGTCTTTGGATGTAGAAGTGGGGGGTGTTGCCCTTGATTCTGTTTGCAGTGGAGGATGTTGGATATTTTGCAGTGCTGATGATGATGATGAACTGGGGAGGGGGGCTGTGCTGATCCCCTCCTTTATTCTGAGCTCCTGCAGTAATGCAAGCCATTGCTTGCATCCCTGCAGGACCAGACTTCAGGGGTTTGGGAGTCTCGGCATCTTAAAAACCTGTGCTTGTTCAGCTTGGGTGCATCTAGAAAGTCCTAACTCCATGTGCCAGCCCAGTTGTCTTGGCTGGCAGGCATCTGTGCAAAATGTGTGCCGTCCAGAGCCACTCCCTGGAGGAGCCTCACAGCAGCGGTTCTCCCCGTCTCTCCTTGAGCTGCGTAACAGATGCTCAGCCTCGCTGTGTCTGTTTATCTGAGCAGCTAACTTGTTCCAGCAATGAAAATGAGTCTCTGGCCTGGCTCCAGCAAGCCAGCTGCTGTTGTGTGTATCGGACGCTTGACGCACTGTAAACATCCTCGCCTGCGTCCACGAGATCTAGGCACGAAGCAGAAAGGGAGGGGGCTGACCAGAGTGGGGCTGCTTCCCTGCCATCTCTCTCCCCCATCATGTCATGTCCTCTCTGTCTTTCTCTCTGCTGCTGTTCCATCTCCCGTCTCGTGTCACTTTGCACGAGCTAATTGCAAGAACTGGGCTGGCTCGGTGTGGAGTGTTCATCTGTCAAGGCTTGTGTTTGAAACGGCATAGCTGAGGTTGCTTGCTTGAGCAGAGTAAGAATAGCTGGCATCTGCATGGTGCTTTTTGGGCACTGGAAATGCTTTAGGAAGGTTATCTTGATGTATAGGTTGGTCCTTTGTATCTACAGGGGGGTTCTGTTCCCAGAACCCCTGCAGATGTAGAAAACTGTGGATAATGAAATCCACAGTTGATTGGAAGACCTCCCAGATGCAGCCTTCAGTCGCATCTGGGAGGTCCTCCAGACGTGGGTTCGGAATCCGTGGTGGGTGAAATCAGTGGGTTCGGAATCAGCGGATAAAGAGGACCCACTGTAGTCTTTACAGTAACTCTGTATAACGAGTGATATTATTCTCATATCACAGATGGGGAAGACTTGAGACCTAAAGGGAGTAGCTTGCCTAAGGTCGCCTAATGAGTTCCCAGCCACAGATGAGATTCGAACCTGGGAAGTCCGAATTTACTGCTCAGTCTCTTAGCCACGGTGGTACAGCAGATCATTTAAGTAACCTACACTAGCAAAGGGGAAAGGAAATGTTTGCTATATTGGTTTTTTGCTAGGTAATGTCTCACCCTTCCATCTTAAAAAAATGCCCAGAGTGGCCTACGACACTCTAAATGCAGTAATAGTAATTGTCTTATAAAACGATTGTAGCTGGCCAGTGAAGGAAGAAAATATTTTAAAAGTTAGGCAGCACTGTAGATGTGATGAAGTGAAACTCTTGATTTTGCGCTCAAACACCATAAAGAAACTGCTAACTGAACTTTCCAGGGTAGAAAATTTAGTCATCTGGAAAGCTGCTATTGAGAAGGTCTTCTCTGCCTTGCCCTCCAGCCGGACTGCAGATGGAGGCAGGCCTTGGCCCATCTCAGTGGATGTGCAAAGTGGTCAGGGTGTCTAGTCCTAATTTACATTCATAGGCCAGCATCCAAGGATTTGACTCTCCACAGATGGCAGGGTCCTAGTTAAATGTCCTGAAACTACAAAAAAAAAGTGCATGGAGATTAGAACAGAACCCCTATGGATACCAAGGTTCCGCCTGTATATTTTAGTTTCATGTGTAAAGGCTCTATTTTTCAAATGCCATAATCTGTGCATTATAATATTTATGCAAAAGATCCCCCCCCCCACACACACACACATCTCTGAATGAGGATGAGCAGTGCATTACTTTGAAGTGAGCCCTATGAATTTCATGGGGACTTACTCTCATGTTTGGAGTGTATAGGATTGCAGCCTAAAACATGGCGGGCCTCTACTGAATATGCAAAATTGACTTTGCAGCAGGTGACGAAGAGAGACCAGAAGGCAAGTAGGTCATGTGTTCTGGCGCAGAAGCAGGTCTGGTAGCAAGGAATCCAAGAAAATCCTACACTGTGAAGAGCACAATCTGTCCTGGCATGACCTCCGCAGACAGTTAATGAGCTCTGCCGTGTGTGGTTGTTGTTTTTTTCTACTGTTGAAGAGGGTTCCAGTCTCCTTTCCTGCTTTGGCGTTTGCCTGAATCCTGAGTGATTTCAACAGTGTCCCCAAACAGTCCAAAAATATGATTTCAGGAATAACGTGCAATTACAAATACGTTGTTTTCATTCTAGTCCTTCCTAAGTCCTCTTGGAAGCAATCTGCTTCTCTCTAGGGTCATTGGCCAATTATGCCTCTGTGTGGACTCTGTGAGTATGGGGTATGGAAGAGGCTGAGCGCTCCCCCCCATTTGATCAGGGTTCCTGTGTGGATGGTCTGTCTATGTGCCTAGGCTCTCCTGTCTCGTACATATCCCTGCGTGTGTAGTGGTTGGGGTCGCAGTCCTGCTGCCCGCTCCAGGCAGACAGCATAACGAAAGAACAATCTTTGATTCCTGATTCTTTCCCTAATCTCTGGTTCCTCGCCGCTTCCTCCACCCCTTCGAGTCGCTTCCTCCACCCCCTTGAGTTTTCTCCCAACCTGCACAAAGTTGGGGCTGTTCGGATATCAGGGTGGTCTTCGGATAGCAAGCACAGAACACCAGTTCGTTGGAACCAATCGGACACACGAGCCTTGGCCCGTTTATGGCACCCCCCCAGAGCAGGCCAGTGGAACCAGGACATCTGCTAACTGCAGTGGACTATGGCCAAGCTAATCTGTAGTTAGATCAAGAAACGGCTGATCTCCAGAATGAATATTTTTTTAGCAAAATTTAGGCAGGACAGAATCTCCGCAGGTTCTGAATCCACTGCTTTCTGTGACCTGCTGGACAGGTAACCCTATTCAATAGCTTAGCCAGAGGTTGGCGGCAGAGCAGTAAGTACTGAGCTGCCATTGCTGCCCAGAATGGGTCTGACGGCGAGTGGGAGAGTTCTCTTACAAGGCATATTGCAATGCCTGCAGTACCTACTTCGCCCCGCATCGCTACACTCCTGAACCCCATTCACTTGTGGAACGCTTCTTCAAAGGGAGAATGCAATTGTAATGAATCCTAGCCTGAGCCCAGCAGAGGGCGCTGGTGCCCAACTTTCCGGGTAGGTTTGTAGGTCAGAGCTGCGGGGAGGATATGGGAATGTGTCATAGCTGGTTGAGAACATCAGAACTGAGTGGAATGGCTTGAACATTACTCCTGATCTGCAGTGAATTCAGGCCTGTTCGGGACACATGGATGTTCTACGGACCCAGGTCCCATAAATCTAGGCTGGCCTCGGCTGCCAGACCAAAATCTATAGTCAGCCCAGGCCCAGACCCTCCCTTCACTGCAACCCTGTACATGTTTCGTTGGAAGCAAGTCTCACTGTGATCCATAGGGCTGACCCCCTCGCCCAGGTAAGCATGCATCGTGTTGCAGATTCAGTCCCTGACCTTATGCTGTCCCTATGTGCAAAACTAATACCCTGAACAGGGGGCAGGAGGCCACAATGGGGATTGTCTCCACCACTTTGCTAGGCTGCAGAAGATCTAGGAAACTTAGCACAAGTGCAGGGTGTGGCCCCCATCTCCAACTCTGGCAGGACACCGCAGCAACTTGAAGCCCCCCCCCCCTAAAAAAAACAAAACACTTTCCTGCTTGCCTTGGTGGACTTATGGCAAAACACTCCGTGTTTGCCCTGCTGCACCGGCTCATGTATGTGTTTGTGTGTCTCTCTCTCTCTTGGCAGGAATATTTCAGACAACGCCATGTTGCAATGGAAGCCTTTCTTTTACTGGACCTTCCTGGGCCTGTTTGAGGGGTCTGTGTTCTTCTTTGGGACCTACCTTCTTTTCCAAGAGGTTTCCATAGAGGACACTGGAAAGGTAAGAGCGCCCTGAAGCCAAGTCCAGGAACAGGTTGTCTCCAAGTAGCTTGTTCTGTTTGACCACCCCGGGCAAGCCTGTTCATAAATCAGGTGTTTGTAACTTGAAGTCTGTAAGTTGGGGATCTTCTGTCTTCATGGGACATTTCTTTTTTTGCTTAGCTTTTCAATAGTAGCCATGATAGGCCCACACTTCAGTTACCCTGCACATGCCTGATCTCATCTGATTTTGGAAGCTAAGCAGGGTCAGGCCTGGTTAGTACTTGGATGGGAGACCGCCTGGGAATACCGGGTGCTGTAGGCTTATACCATAGTCTTTCGAGACTGAAGGTTGCCAACCAACCATGATAGGGACCGTGGTGCAGGGGGGAAGAGTGTGTTGTTATTCTTACTGACTCCTTAAACGTGATCCCTGGATATTTTCACCCTGTGAGGCAAATAGCATCTGGGGAGGGATGTATTATAACTGAGAAAAGGAGGGGTGTACTGAAAATATCTTGTTTCCCCCCTCCCCCTGAGCAGATACTATTCAGAAATTTTTAAAACCTGCCAGGGGAGTTTCTTCATGCATCACAATTTGGTTTGTAAGTAGCTGGTGCGAACCTGTGATAAGTATATACGTATGGACTTCCCAAAAGGGACAGCTGTGGGGATCCACATTGCTCCATCCGGCTGTTTTGGTGGGTTTGGCAATTAATCACCATCAGCTCCACCAAAAGACGATCCATGTCTTGTTTGGTTTCACCTTGGTTTTGTTCCTGTTGCCTTTTAAAAATTCTTAATTTTTTAAAAACACACTTCTTACATGTCACTTTCTGTTTCAACGTATGCATTCAGATCTTGACAGACTTTGGTAAGCACCCTGTCCCATTCATTGTCATCGTTCTGACCTGAACTGTGCTGATTGCAGCAGATCACAATAAATGCCACTTGTTAGTTTTATGGTGTGTTCCAGAAAGTGGTTTCTGTTTGGGGGAAAAAACCTTTTTTTCATCACCTTTTGCAGTATCTGTTCCTGTCCACAAAGCTGTGCAGAATTGGGTCCGTGTAGCAAATCATGAATATTTTCCAACTCCATTGCAATTGTCTCCTTAGCTCTGCCCCCTGATTTCTCTACCACTTTCCAAAATGTTGTTGAGACAAATGCCTGAGATGAACTATTTCTTTTCTCTTTTTTTTAAATTCAGATGGCAGGAAACTGGACTTTTGGCACCATGATCTATACTCTCTTGGTGTTCACCGTCACCCTAAAGGTCAGAGGATCTTTCTTCTTCTTAATTAAAACCAACTTTAATTCAGTTGTTGCACAGCATAGATTTGAGTTACTGTCCTCACTAGCAACAGTTTTCTTCTGTGTGTTGAATTGCTATAGTAATTTACAGGTGAGTACAGTTGGCCCTCTGTATCTTGGACCCCCTGCGGATACTGAAACCCACAAATAATTGAATCCGCAGGTGGAGGCCTTCCCAGGCCTCAGAGCACCTCCCAGATGTGACTGAAGGACTCTTAATCTTCCAACCAGAAGGTACAATGAGACCTTCCTGATGTGAGTTGGGACTCCTGTTTGGTCAAATCCGTGGGCACGCTGAATAAGGAGGCAGAAGGGAGAGACCTGCTAGTAGGTCAGCAAGGATTTATGACACGCAGCCCTGGGACAAAAGTAGTCACAAGAAAGACTGTCCTTTCATGTGTGCTTGCTTGTCTGAGTCCTGGGGCAAAGAGTCTGTGTTCCCCATCTGTAGAGTGGGACTTCATATTTGCGGTCACATTTCATTGTCTTTTAAGCATTTGCAAGTTAGCGAAACATTTTCCGCCATGCCTGACCTTGTACTAATTACTCCCCTTTTGACCTCGGTGTTCCTTGTGTATAAAATGGGAATATTGTCTTTTGACCAAGTCTTTGTGCTGAGCTCAGCTGGCTAGTTTGAGAACTTCTAGCTGGCTAGTTTGTTCAGATTCTTGCATTCCCTTTGTGTACGTTTGTACTTGGATGTACTGTTGTCACAGCGATGACACATGACAGTGTGACTGATGAGGTGTGATGGAGAATTGTCTCCATCACCGGAGCTGCAGTTTTGCAGCTGGCTCCCCACAAGCCACTCAGGTTCTGCACCTGGACCTCCAAGTGCATTTAGTTTAACAAGGTGGACCCTGTAGTCTGGAAATTGGGCTTATCTACAGTGTGTCCGACCCCATTTACTATCCTCTTCTCAGATCTTCCTTTCTATTTCTTAAACCTCCCAGCTAGCATTAGATACTCGGTTCTGGACATGGATAAACCACTTCGTCATATGGGGCTCCTTGATCTTCTACGTGCTGTTCTCATTCTTCTGGGGAGGAATCCTTTGGTAAGTGTTCTAGCATGTGTTTGGGGCATGGACAGGATCCCACCTTTTCCTTAAATATGCCTCTCTTGGTAACACAATGTTCAGCAAAGGCATTCCTTGGCAAGATGTTAAATGCTGCACGTAGTGCCTCTTGTCATTGGAAAAAGAAGTTGCCTGGCTACTGTAGTTGTTTCTTTTTCCCCTATTAAATAACACTCCCAAACTGAGGACCTTAAAAGCTAGTCAAGGCTGCTTATGAGGGAGTGACTTGCTCTGAGTACAGTGGGACATACTTGTGAGTAGACATGCCTAGGCCATAAGGCTTTCTGAAGCCAGGATGGTGTTGTAGACAGAATCCTGGGGTAGGAGATCCAACTTCCAAGTCATGCTTGATCATGAGACTCCTTGTGTGTGACAAGGATTAGGACACCCTAATCCTTGGAAGTTCCTCTCGCACAGTAACAGAACCAGGGGACACCCACTAAAATTGAGTGTCAGGCGGGTTAGAGCAGACAAAAGAAAATATTTTTTGACCCAGCTTGTAAATTAGTCTATGGAACTACTTGCCACTGGATGTGATGATGGCTCCTGACCCAGATGCCTTGAAAAGGGGGGACTGGACAGATTTCTGGAGGAAAAGTTCATCACAGGTTACAAGCCGTGATGGGTACGTGCAACCTCCTGGTTTTAGAAATGGGCTACCTCAGAATGCCAGATGGAAGGGAGAGGCAACAGGATGCAGGTCTCTTGTTCGTGTGCTCCCTGAGGCATCTGGTGGGCCACTGTGAGTTATAGGAAGCTGGACTAGGTGGGCCTTAAGCCTGATCCTGCAGGGATCTTCTTATGTAACCCAAGTTGAAGGGTAAGTTATGGGAATAGACTGAGTGGCAGGAAGGGGCGATGCCCTTAAAACATAAGAATATAAGAAGAGCCCCACTGTATCTGGCCAAAAGCCCATCTAGTCCAGCTTCCTGTATCTCACAGTGGCCCACCAAATGCTTCAGGGGACACAATAGACAGCAGACGCAACCTGTGAAATACCCTTCCGGCACAACCCTTCCGAAACACCTTGTATGCAACGTCGCACATACAGGTGGTTGGCAATATGAAATGTAATGAATAAAGAGTTCCATATGCATCTTAATGATGCGTGAAATATTTTTAATCCTGATGGCTTTGTGTCAGTTTAAAGAAACGAGAGCCATATGGTTTGTTCAAACGTAAGGTGGGTGCATCTCTCTCTCTCTCTCTCGCCTTCTGTCATTCCATCCAGGCCATTCTTGAGACATCAGCGGATGCACCATGTGTTCGCCCAGCTGCTGACCTCCATCGCTACCTGGCTGGCTATCTTTTTCCTGGTCCTCACGGCCCTTTTCCCCGAGGTCCTTATCATAGTTTTTAGAAATACGAAAAGGAAATGCCAGCAGGTAAGACAAGAACGCACCATTATCCTAATTCAAGAGGTGATCCCCCTCTTCTGAGCGGTTTTGACTGGACCCTTTCTTTCGGGTCGACAGGCGCCGCTGCGGTTTCAGTGCGCTGTCTTTAGAACATTTGGAAAGACCTGCCCAGATCGGTGACAGAGCAGATTAGTTAGCAGGGCTGCCGCAGCCAGTGATAGCAAACCGAAGGAAAGGACACTCGCTTCTCCTCGCCAGAGATCATCGAGACATGATCTTGGGGGTGTTTCCCTGTGAATGTGGAATAGCTGCTGGACACGTCAGGCAAAGCTCAGAATAGCTGCATCCTTCTCTGCCTTCTAGCCCAGGATCCACCGTGTCTGGACAGATAAGTGAGAATTCCAGAAGGACCTTCCAGGGGGGAGCATTCTGGCCCCTTAGCTTCAGAGCCAAGCTTGATCCTCCAGAGAATTCAGCCAGTGCCCAAGTTAGGGTCGCTGCTTCTGTTGCAGGGAGACGTGCGAGGTTTATAAAAAAAAAAGAAAAGAAAGAAAGAGCAGAGGAGAAGACTGAACCCTTCACATCGCAGCCAGCTGGGCGTTTGATTCTGACTAGGGCCGAATTGCCCGGCTGCGAGGAAACTTTTAAGGAGCTTTGGGTGCACTGGAACCGTTTTTTGTAGCAGATCTCTTGAGACTGGGGCAGGTGGGGAAAGAGAACCTTTTTCTTTCTGTGCAGTGCTCTTCACGGATTGGGTCCCAGCAGTCTAGATGTCTCCCTTAATCAAATGGAACAGCCAGGAACTCTGGACATTTTGGGGAAAAATATTTTTGTGAAGAAATAAGCGGTTGCATTTCGCTTCTTCCGGATGGTCGTATTTTTTAAGGTGTGGTCTTAAAAAACATTGAAGATTGAATCCAAAAGAAGAGTTTCCTAGGTCAACTTCATTGATTCCCCCCTGCCCCACTCTGAGTTATAGAGCTGAGTCCTTTTTTTTTTTGCTCCCCAGCGTTAAGACATTTATTTGGCAGGGCAGAGGAGGGGTAGCTAAAATGGTTCTTGCCACCTGGATCATTGTTTTGTACCAATTTTTCTAACAGTTTCCCAGAGGTGCCAGCAAGGCTAGCCTGGTGGAAACGTTCAGCCCCAGTTCTTCTAACCATGGTTAAGAGATCACTTGTGAACTGTAGCTTGTGTGCTCCCTCTCCAGCACAAATTTTTCCCTCCTAGTCTGAACCATGGTTTAGCATTTGAATATGCTGATACTAACCAGGGTTCCCTTTTGTTAACAGGGATTGAAGGGTGGTTTGCAAATTCTGATTATGAGGCAGTCCTGGCTAGTATTAACCACGATTAGTGCTGGTGCAGGCATGATGGTAAACCATAAGTCCACAAAGGGAGGAATAATTCATGCAAGAGAGCATGAATAGAGAGAGCATGCAGTCAGTCTCTTCAACCATGGTTAAGAGTTCTGGAAGCATTACATCTGCACCAGTCCAATGTATAGGCTGTGTTTAGAGGATCCTCTAAGCCTTTGTTGGAGACTGGATGAACATTCTGCTTGCATGCTTTTCACTACTGTTCAGGGCTTAATTCATCACTTCCTTTTTCACCTGATCTGTAACTCTGGTTTGAAGGGATTATTCAAACCCTGGTTTGACAGACGTAACAACAAGTCAGGACTTGGTTATAATGGAAATAAACAAATTGAGCCCTATTATGTGAGGGGAGAGGGAGGTGTCTGTGGGGACAATTGTCCAAACCTTGCTTTTTTTTTTTTTTTTAGTATGGTCTGAATGCACTCATAATGCTTGCATTTTAATTGGCTCCAAGTCATTTTAGGGTCACAGTCCACAAGCCGTTTTAGGGACACAGAACACTCTTTATGTGTCTTTTGAAAGTGTTGGGGCTGGCAATGTTTAACAGGGATTGGATATGCTTAAAATAAGATTTGAGGGACTGTTTGTTTTTTAAAATGTGAGTGTACATTATTTGGTTTGTAGTCTTTACAGTAAAGTCTGCACACATTTAATATATTGAAGAGTTATCTTTGCTAGCCAATAAAGAGTTTGTAGGATAAAGAATAAATTTAGGAGACTATGGATAGATTGGTCACTATGCTGTGTTCGCTGTGAAGTGAAGAGACTGAGCCGTGGACCAGGAAATTCCATGTTTGGTTCTGACTTCCTACAATGAACTCACGTTGTCTTGGGCAAGTGGTAGCCCCTTGCCCTCGGTATCCACATCTGTTGTATGGGAGCAATAAGGCCTCTCTTAAAGGGCTATTGCCATGATGATTGAGCTGTTAGGAAGCACAGACAGACCTGGAACACTTTACAAAAACTGCTGTGTTGGCATACTTCAGTGGAAACGATGAGATTCCCCTTGCGTTTTTTTGGTGTACGCACACTCGGAGTAACCTGTGAGTCAGCCTGCGTGTATAAACAGGTGGGCAGTTCTGATCTCTCCATGCCGTAATTCCACCTGCCAATGTCTGCTGTTTGAGCAGGCAAGGTCAACCAGGGATGTGAGCCTCCCCAACAGAGCCTTTCGTAAAGCACTGCTGCCGTGTGAGCTGCCCAAGCGCTCACAGCCCACACGCTCTGCCTTCTCTCTCCCTCACGCTCTGCATGTGGGTTGTGGGTGCTGGGGTGCCTCACACAGCAGTAGCGCTTCTCAAAGCACTACTCCGGTAGTGAGGCTGTGCCTCACCTGCCTTCCCACCCACTGCACGTCCCTGAGGTCAACTCTTTTCAACTCTGTCCTCTCCGGAACCAGTCAAAAGGTGCCAGCTTACAGAACTCCCCGATGCGTCATTCACAGTGAGCTGTAATGAAAATCATAAAATTTGGTTGCACGTTTTTCTCTTATAAAGTGAGCCAGGGCAGGGGAAAAAAGCCAAACAAACATTTTACGTTTTCTGTACCTGGAAGATAAAAGGGTGTGGTGCATGTTGTATGTTGAGGTGCAGCAGTAACAAAGGGGCACATTCAAATGTACCTTGTAGGTACACATACAAATGTACTACAAGGGTGCTTGTGGGTCTCTGTTCTCCCTTTGCAGGGAGTCCAGAGTCCACCTCTGCATGCTTTTGACAGGTGCGCTCACCAGCAATTTGACTACTGGCTCAGTCACTTGTCTTGCATTCCCCCTCCCCCATTTTTAAAGCACACAGGTGCTGGCTTAACATAACCTGTTGTATGATTTTTAGTTCCAGTTCATTTTTGAAGGTTAATAAAGCTGCTCAGGCAGGGTGGTAGAGATCACCAGTGCTGTGCACGGCCAGGTTCTGCTGCCAACATGAGACAGTGGTGTCACTATGGGGGTTGCAGACCACACTGGGTGACACCAAAATGTCTGTGTTGTAACAGTGCAGTGAGAGCCCAGCAATACCAACACTCTGCCGAGATCTCGCAAGATCTCAGCCCACACGAGATGGCGGCACCCAAGGGAACCTGGAAATGAAGACCATGCCAGCCAAGAAACTGGGGCAGGGAGGCCAGGACTAGTGCAACTTGGGCCGATCAAGGCCAAGTTTAATTGCCTGTGGAGCCCCCGTGAGTTACCACCTGGAGCCCCCATGAGTTACCGACCTCAACCCTGTTGACACTACTACTTCCCCCTAAAATGTGTTTGCAAATTGTTTTCTGGAGCCACCAGGAAATGGTTGACAGAAGAGAAGGTTTTAAAGGAAAGCTTTACCAGGAAAGAACTGAAAATAAAATCCCCACAACTGCATACAGATTTATTTGTGTTTCCAGTATAAGTGTCCAGTTCTGGGGTGCTACGTCTCAGAAGTGATATTGTAGGGCTGGAAAAGGGTAAGCAAGACTATTCCGAACTTGGAACACCCTTTACTACAAGGAAAGACTAACGTGTTGGGGAGGGGGTGGCCACTTCGGAAAAGACTTTCGGGAAGATAGGGTGTGGTATAGTACAGTAGGGAGATGGGGTATGGTATAGAACAGGGGTGTCCAAAGTTTTTGGCAGGAGGGCCACATAATCTCTCTGACAGTGTGTCAGAAGCCAGGGAAAGAAAGAATTAATTTACATTTAAAATTTGAATAAATTTACATAAGTTTACATAAATGAATATATTAAAGATGAACTTATATGAATGAATGAAGGTCTTGAAATAGCTCAAGCCCTATAAAAGGCCTTGCACAAAGCAAGGCTGGCCTTTCCTTTGTTGCCACTACTGCATCACAGACGTGAAACAGCAAGCAGTGGAGGAAGCCCTCATCCCACAGCTCATGCAAAGAAGTCAAACAGTTGCCTTCACGCTGAGAGCAGTTGTGTCGGGCCAGTGCGGGCTGCAACAAATCTCTGGAGGGCCAGAGGCTCATTGGAGACTGGGGGCTCCCTGAGGGCCGCATTGAGAGGCCTCGAGGGCCACATGTGGCCCCGGGGCCGGGGTTTGGGCACCCCTGGTATAGAACCTCCTTATCAGCAATTTCAATATCCATGGGTGCTGAGCCCGCAACTGGAGTATCTCTCAGGACCTCCTGGATATGACCAGAAGGCATTTTCAGTCATGTGCAGGAGGTTTGGTGAGGCCCGTCCTGCCAATTTCATTTTCCTCTGAGATCAGTATTTGCAAGGGGTCCTGGAACAGATCCCCTGGAGATACCAAGGGTATTTATAAAATCCTGAGTGGAATGGAGAAGGGGACAAGTTGTTCTCCCTCTCTCATGATACTGGAACTTGGGCTCACCCAGGGAACCCAATTGGTTGGAGGTTTGGAGCAGACAAAAGGAAGACCTTTTCCCCCAGAGTGTGCTCAACGGATGGGACCTGCTGCCCCAAGTTTCACGTAGCCAGATTCGGAATGGGATGAAGCAGATGCATGCGAGAGGAGAGGCCTATCGACAGCTCTTAGCCACAAGGATCGTATGAAGTCTCCATGGGTAGAGTAGCCTACCTGCAAGGCCAAAGGACAAGAGGGAACGGTTGCCTTCAAGCCCTGGCTGTCCGCTGTCAGGAGTGGGATGTCTGTCAGGGCCATTGTCCCTTTTCATGGGATGCTAAGCAATGCAGGGGATGGACAGAGTGGATAGGGAGATGCTCTTTACACTCTCACATAACACCAGAACCAGGGGACATCCACTAAAATTGAGTGTTGGGCAGGTTAGGACAGACAAAAGAAAATATTTCTTTACTCAGCGTGTGGTCGGTCTGTGGAACTCCTTGCCACAGGATCTGGTGATGGCGTCTGGCCTAGACGCCTTTAAAAGGGGATTGGACAAGTTTCTGGAGGAAAAATCCATTATGGGGTACAAGCCATGATGTGTATGTGCAACTTCCTGATTTTAGAAATGGGCTATGTCAGAATGCCAGATGCAAGGGAGGGCACCAGGATGCAGGTCTCTTGTTATCTTGGGTGCTCCCTGGGGCATTTGGTGGGCCACTGTGAGATGCAGGAAGCTGGACTAGATGGGCCTTTGGCCTGATCCAGTGGGGCTGTTCTTATGTTCTTAACTACAATTCCCAGGAAGCCTTGCAGGTCTCTTGTTATCTGGTGTGCTCCCTGGGGCATTTGGTGGGCCACTGTGAGATCCAGGAAGCTGGACTAGATGGGCCTATGGCCTGCTCCAGTGGGGCTGTTCTTATGTTCTTAACTACAATTCCCAGGAAGCCTTGCAGGTCTCTTGTTATCTGGTGTGCTCCCTGGGGCATTTGGTGGGCCGCTGTGAGATCCAGGAAGCTGGACTAGATGGGCCTGTGGCCTGATCCAGTGGGGCTGTTCTTATGATGCCACCGGAGTTGTCTTTTTTTAAAAAAAAACATTCCCATATTTTGTCCCACTTTTAAAATAAACTGTAGGGTTTTAGTTGTCGCTGTACCGCTACACACAGGCACCTGCTCGCCCCAAGTGCCCCCCTCTGAAAACGGTTCTGCTCCCCTCTCTCGACTCCACACTGCTCCTTTCTCAGTCTTTTCTGCCTGCTCTGCTTTTTTCTTTATTGCTATCAGTGTTTCAGAGGGAGAATGTCTTGGAAGGGGGAGGGGGCTGTTCGCACTTCGCTCCGCTCTCCTCCAGGCCTCCCTCCCTTCCTCTCTGGCTTCCTTTCTCTCTCTGCAATTTTCCCTTTTCTTTTGTGTCATTGTGAAGCAGGTAACGAGGCGCCTGCCTTCCTCGGGGACGTCCACTATCTTCATGCTCTCTCAAACCTCCAGCAATCACAGCTTCTCTGAATGAATAAGGTGATTTCTTTTTTTATTTCTTCTTAATCAGAAGCCGTTGGGTGCTTGGCTGCCTTTCCTTTCTCTTGTGGTGCATAACCTCTTGATAACACGCCCCTCTTTTCTCCTTCCCCCAAGCATAGCGGCTTGTGCGCTTGTGATATTTTCAAGGGTCTTTAATTGCCTTTTCCTTTCGTGCTGTTTTTCCAAACCACTAATCTAAAGCCCTCAAAGCTGGTTGGCCTATCTCGTGGCGGCAAATCCCCTAAATGAACATTTCCGTCTGACCTGAATCTTGCCAGGCTCCCTGCAAGTAGAAAGTTAATACCACAAGGAGTGGAGTGGGCTAGAACCTTCTTCTTTGGCATGCGTCTATTATGATGTCGTGTCTTGATTGCAAGCAATTTTCTTTGCATTCAGAAATGATATCTCCTGCAGCTGCCGGGGATGCAGTTTGAAGTGATACAGTCTGCAGTGGTACGGTCCATTCTGTCACTGAAAGGCCCTTCCACCTCATTCTGAGGCCTGTGTGGACCAGACCCCCACTTCTGTAAATCAGTGTTTTGAGTAGTCACTTGATGAGAAGTCTACTGATCGGCAATGGTGCAATAATCTAAATCTAACACAGCCCCCTACATAAGGAATTGGCCTTCAGCAAGCAAAAATGGTAAGTTGTGGTCCCAAGACTACTGGCCGCACCAGGGACGATGTCATCCATGTTTTTGGTGTCTGTTCATGTTCAGTGCAGGGATTCCAACCTGTCTTTAGCTGTCGTAGAGCAGAAGGCAATAGGCTCTCTGGAGGTAGCTTGAACCAATACCGCAGTGTCTGCTTTGTTCATCCTTTTCCATAATTGAAAAGCATAGCTATACTACCAGGTCAGTGAAATGCATAGTAACACCCACTAATAATTATTAATCTGGGTTTGTGTTAAGAATGACCTCCTTCAGAAAGAACAGTTGCTGGGGGTGGGGGAGAGAGAATTGCAAGTCTATTACACACTGGTTTGTTTTTTCAACAACTTTATTCCATGTGATGCAAGCATTTCATTTTGGATGGATTTTACTTTGCAAATCAGGGCCAACCATCTCCAGGTTAAGTATCCCAGCAGGCTATCTACACCCTGCCTAGCAGTTCTACACAACATTGGTGCATAGAGCACAAACTGTATGTTAATACTATGTCCAGCACACATACCGCAAAGTGAGTAGAGTTTGTTGCTGGAGGTGGGTGGGGGAGTGTGTGCAAAGAGATTAACCTGGATGCAGGGCATCTAACCCGTGTTGGGTGGAAGGCGGATCGATTTGCAGGAGTTCTGCAAAGACATCCAACTCCCAGGTCTTTCCAAATCCCAATAGTTTTAACGATTAGCAACATCATCCTCCCTTCAAAGTTAGGCCTCTGAAACGATAACTTGGGGAGAAGCCAGGGATGGTGTTTTTTTTGTGCGAAACAGCAGTCAGCTCAGTTCTGGTACCCAAAACACCATCTGCTCAAAAGCACCCTGTTCATTCATTCAAAACATATGTCCAGCTCCTGGCCCCTATTTTGCACTGGTGACAGGAGACCCTGCAAGGCTGATGGCTGCTCCTTCTCAAGCCAAGAGGAAACTCACTTATCAATCATCTACCCATCTCACGGAAGGTTTCTTGTGCATTTTGTGTTGTGTCTGTAGCTGCTGCTGGTGTGACCTTGCTACATTCCGGCCTGGCATGAGTGGCTACATACTTTTCATGTATTTTTTTTTTCATGCTTGTGTTTTGCCTCACCATCTTGCAGAGAAAAGCGAGACACTCTCAGATGGCCTCCGAGTCAGTGCGGTCCAGACCGTCGGTTAAACCTCTCCTTTTGAGAACATTCTCAGATGAATCTAATGTATTGTAACAGGTATCCAGTTTGCAAGAATTAGGGGCTTGGAAGGCCCAGATTAACCCAAGTGATCCCTGAAATCAGTTAAAATGTGGGGCTCTTGCAATCCCAGCTCTTTGTGGAGGAAATTATGCTTGCTGAGCATTACAGGTACAATGCCTGCCCCTTCATTGGCTTGTGTGTGTGTTTTCCAGGAGGGCTGTCTACAGAAAAAGCCATGTGTTCAGCGCTCCTCTGTGTGTGTGCGTGCATGTGTTTTTTTTTCCACCTGGACTGTTGCACAAATTGGGCCTTCTACAGGGTCCAAGCTTTAAATGAAATAAGAGCTTTGGAACCGTCTTGGTCAAGGATGAAAGATGCTGGAATATGGATGGGCGTTTTTTGCCACAATATTCTCCATTCTCTGAAACGTTGTAATTGGAATTAATAATGCATAAAAAAAAGGATGCATGGAAGTTGCTGATTTTGCCTGGAACAAGAATCTTCCATATTTCTGGTTTTATTTCCTTCGATTCAAAGCTTTTTCTTAGAACATTCAAAGTGGCTTGCCTGCGATTCATAGATGCCTGGGAAGCTTCCCCCTTGCGGAAGAGCTGCAGCTTAGTGGCACACATGCTTTGGATGTAGACGGTTCCCTCTGAAAGCCTTGGCACCTCTGATGAAAACTGATCCCAGCACTGAGCCAGTGTCCTTCCCAGTAGATGAATGCCAAGCTAGATTAGGCAGCTTCATACATTCAGAAAGGGTGTGGGGTGTGGGTGTGTGGATCCTCTGCAGATACCAAGGACCTACTGTATAGTATCTTGGTCAGGGGCTAGTTATATAGAAGCAACACTTTGTGGATGGGGTGCAGCTGTGTGGTCAAGCCCCTTCACCCCATCCCAAAATTGTGGGCTTCCCAAATTCCTACAGCATCTGACTTAACAGTCCCTCCTGTATTCTTCTCTTGGCAGCTTTGAGGCCCTACCACTCTAGCTGCTAGTCTAGTGTAATCTTTATGAGGAACAGACAACTTATAGGAATGCGTTTAAGGTGGCCCGCCCCTACGATCACAGGCTCATAGGCTTTTTGTTTCAGCGGATGCTACGGTTCGGTTCCTTGGCACACGTTGGGTTTCCATTTGCCCTCCCCATTACTCGCCCTACAATATCAGTGCTGAATTGAGAGTCATCACTGTACAAACGTACTGGGCAAAACATGGGTGGATTGGCCACTGCGCTGCTATCGGTTAGGGGTACAAATGGGGTAGAGCCAACTGCTTGAACCCTCCCACTCCCCTCCAGTCCAGTTGATCTTTTTGCAGGAGAGGAGAGGGCAGCCTGGCCCAGAACAAAACTGTTTCCTAGCCTTGGCATTGAGTTGATTCTGAAGAGGGAGTTTTTTTAAAAAAAAAAAATCTGCAATAAGCACAGTCTTCCAAGGGCTGCCGTCTTGCATGCCTTCTCGTCCCTTTGAATTGGGTCCTATTGATGGCTCTAGAAGGGGACATTTCAATATGAAATCAGCTCCTATTTTGACACACACACCCCCGCCGGCATTGTGGCATTGCACCTGTGAGGCGTTGGTGATCTGATTCTCAATCTGTCTTCTCCTATTGCATGTTCATCTGCCTGAACTGAACATGCAAGATCTCAGTGAACTGAATTGAAATGAGGTGGTTTGATCCCCCCCCCCCCGTTACTCTCTTGTAACATTCAGGGCATTTGCATGTGTGTTCATGCTTCGCGTGGACACACTGCCTATGCCCATTGTGCCATTTCTCAGATGATGCACAATGCCTTCCCTAGGTGGTTTGATTCTAAACTCCTGTTAATGACTACTCTACATGCAAGCAAGAGAAAAGAATGCCACACCCGTTCTATTCCAGGCCCCCCACCTTCAAGCCTTGTGCTATACTGCCTGATTTTAGAAATGGGCTATGTCAGAATGCCAGATGCAAGGGAGGGCACCAGGATGCAGGTCTCTTGTTATGTGGTGTGCTCCCTGGGGCATTTGGTGGGCCGCTGTGAGATACAGGAAGCTGGACTAGATGGGCCTATGGCCTGATCCAGTGGGGCTGTTCTTATGTTCTTAACTACAATTCCCAGGAGGCCTTGCAGGTCTCTTGTTATCTGGTGTGCTCCCTGGGGCATTTGGTGGGCCGCTGTGAGATACAGGAAGCTGGACTAGATGGGCCTATGCCCTGATCCAGTGGGGCTGTTCTTATGTTCTTATGCCTATAGGATGAGTCAGCCCCATGGACATAACTGCCAAATTGGTTGGGTGGACTGATTTGGGAGAGTGCTGAAGGGTTGCTTGATGTTTGTGGCGGGGAGGACAGTTAGAGGAAGGGCTTTCAGTGCCTGCCCTCTGTGCCTCTTAGCAATGCCCCAACTCCAACAACCGGACACACAACAAGCTCTACCTACACTGAGAAGTTGTGCCTCTGACCAGGTGGATGTAGCCCTCTGGCAGTGTTGACTCCATGCAAGGCATTAAGTAGATCTCCCTGTTGTCACAAAAGGCATTCTTTAGGTTAGCGCCCATCAAGAGAGCCTGATGAATTTATGTCTCTGCTTAACAGTGAACTTGGGTTTGGCATTTTTTGTCTCTTACAAATCCTTTTGTTTATTTTCCTCCCAGCAAATCCTAATCCTTGATTTCTGACACGCCGGGATGGTGCTTCTGTATTTCATCTCTCTTTAGTTTTCTCATTGGAAGAACATAACAAATTTTTCTCTTCCCCCCCCACCCCCTTCCCTTTATGTTTCTTGTATAGCCTGTCTTTTCGGAGCCCGTGTTGGTGTCCTACAAACGGCGGGAGAATGGCTATACCTCCGAATTGAAGGCAGGGGGCACCATTGCCCAGTTTGCAGACCAATGTCATCTCAGGTTTCTTCAAAGATTATAACCCCAGCACTCGTGAACAGCTCTCTCCAAGAAGAAACAGGTATTGGAAGGAATCATGCCAAGCAAAAGGAACCCAAGATCTTTTTGCTCTGTGTTTTAGATATGATGATGATGACTTCACATACAACATGGGACATTTTTGCTTTCAAATTTTGTTTGAAAACAGTCAAAAGATGGGGAAAGAGTCTCTCTCTCTCTTTAATGCAAGTTTGAGAAAATAAACTTGCTCTTCTAATAGAGAAAACCATGAAAGATCTTGGGAGAATGAAAAGAGGATGTGCCGTCAGTTCTGCCATGATCCATGTTCATCTGAGGAAGGTCAGGAGCTGCTAATGGGGTGACATTATTTTCTTTTTCCTGACCAAAGAAAAGGCACAAGTGTTTGTCCTGCAAGGCTCCCGCCTGACTTCTCTTGGACAGCACTTAGGAAGTCTCATCAACCACGGCCCCTTCGGTTGGCATGACTTTTTTGTTTGCTGTTTATCTCCCATGACCCCCTGACCTTAAACAAGAATGTCACATTGCCCTTTGGCAGGCATGATCTGAACGGTTAAAAAATCCCTTTATTCCCACTTCAGTCCCTCCGCCCTTGATTTATCAGGAATACTTAGGAAAAAAGAAACTGATGTGCTCTCTCCTATGGCACCCCTTACATTACAAACACTAAGGCTGCCGCAGTTCTTTTTGTCAAGCATGGCTTGGGGTGGCAAACGTATAAAGGCTGACCAGGTTGCGCAAAATTACCACATCTGGCAACATTTCTTTTGGCAGTTTGCTTCTCTGCCTTCCGAAAGCATGCTGCACAGTCCCGACAAATGCGGATATCCTTTTTGGAAGGGTCGGCTCTCATCAGTGTGGCCACATGACAGTATTGCTGCTGCGTTTTTCAGACCTGGAGTAGTGCGCAAGATGTTTGCTCCACTCAGGTGTGGCACATCTTAACGGCTGATTCACACAGTGAAATTGGGAGATGTATCCATGAAATCTTTCTTGAAAGACCCCCGCCCCCCAACAATATTGTCTGCTTGAGCAACACACAAACAACTGCACGTTGTCAACCGTGTACCTTGATGGGACACGTTTTTCGCTGTATAATGGTCACATTACTGAGGCAGTGCCATTGACCTCCATGTCCGTACGATGGCTTGGAGGCAGTGCTGTGTACTGAAAGTACACTTGAATAGGTTATGTGTGATGCCACAATCTCAGAATTGTCTAAGGTTTCCAGAAAGGGCTGTTCAACGGCTAAAGATTGTGCACAACCAGGTACATTATGCACTTCCAGTTCACCTGTGGCTTCTATGTGGGCCAAACCTGAGGTCATTCAGATGATGCCACAGTGGTTGGGGGAGGGGGGGAGATTGCATGAACAGTTACAGCACATCTGTAGCAGTTGGGAGAGGGGAGATGGTGTCAAACCAGCTCTTGAAACTCTTGCATGTTTCACTAAGGGGCGGGCAGAAGATTCCTCAGTCACATATTACTCCTTTCCTGATGCCCTTTTTTTCCCTTCCAAAAATGGGGCCAGTAGATCCAACCATCTCACTTACCTGCAGCTGTACAAAGTGTGCATCCGAGGCTCAAATAGCACCACAAGATTGCAGCCATCCTGTGTGTTTCCGCCATGTGTGCACAGGTAACCTCTCCTTAAAGAAACACAGGATGTGACATCACATCGGGCCGTGACCTCATCGTATTCAGCTTTTCCCTGCCTCCATTCATTGGCTATTGCTTGCAGTGGGCCAGGCCATACCAAAGGAGGCTATGTCCCACACAGGGTTCTTTTGCTAGATGTTTCTGGGAAGATGTGATACAGACCTGGTGGCACAGGTCTGTATCCCTGCAACTTCTGACTTAAGTCTCAGAAGATGCCCAGTAAATGCTTGCCTCTGTGCAAGGAAGCAGCAATGTATCAACTGAAAGCATGCTTGAGTAGGTTATGTGTGAGGTCACAATTGCCAGGTATTCCATTGTTTCCGGAAAAGCCATTCAGCAGCTGGAGATGGTGCACAACTGAGTACATTGCTGTGACTATATAGAGTGCTTTGCGCAGGCGGTTCCATCTAAGTGTCGATATGTTTACATGATTTTTCCAAACACGGGCATTTTGAAATGTTCAATTTCAGCGTCCTTCACACACAGCCTTTGGCCAAATGTCTATTATGAGGTTTCCATCCTCACCTGTCAATATTTTTGACTGGAGTTTGTGTTTGTGGTTTTATATGAGGGTTCTCTGTTTTGTTTGGGAGCAAAGACCCCCCACGCATCCTGCATTTAGTAGGAGTAGAACATGCAACTTTTTAAAGTTTCTTCTAGACACCCCTGTGCTGTAAATATTTCTGCCCATCCACCCCTTTTGGAATCATGTCCTTCCTTTTCACCTCTACGGCGTTAGTGATGGGTGTGGGGTGGGGGGAGAAACATTACTTAACCTACACAAATGTACTTGTAGTTGTGATGAGACACAAAAGCTTGGAGGAGGGGGACAAGAGAACTGTTGAGAGCACAGGTGGGACTGTTGGGCTTTGGGGTACTTTTTCACCACATCAGCCTGTGATGATTTCTTTGGCCTGTGGAGAGGGTATTCAAAATGGCAAGCAAAACAAGAAGACTAGGTGTTGGGCAGAAGAATTGTAACCTATCCTTTGCCTTGACATGCTAGCTTTCTGCATGCAGGACATCTCTTATGAATTGGGAATGGTGCAGCCCAGGATCAACTTGATCTGCTCTTGATCTTGGCTAACTCTTGCTGCATTTTCATCTAGTTTCCCCAAATAATGCATTTTTTTTGCCTGTGGTTTCTGCATATGTGCCACACCAGTCCAAAGAGACTTGTCAAATATTGTAAAATCTGATTTAATCAGCAGTGGCACTTTTGAAAAATAAGTTTTGTAAATAGGGAGAAGCGGAGGAGATGAGTGTAATTTATATACAGATTTTAAGACACATTTTTCAGCTTCTTGCAAAATAAAATGATGGGACTGCGATCTTAATTTTTATCACTTCAACAGCAATTTTATACATTTTTGTGTTGCTTTATATAATGACAATGGAATGTGAATGTCAACTTTTATGAATGCAACTTGCCCTTTTTCATTATGAAAAGGAATCCTTTTTGTTTGGAATAATCAATAAACTTTGGTATGTTCTGATTAATCATTTTGCCTAATCAGTCTTCATGACCGGCATCAACCCTTGTTTACGTTGTCTTTTAAAGTCTGAAAAGAGAGGCTGTAAAATTGCTATGGCACCTTCACAATCATGTGGCTAATTCAGGTGAACAGACTTGTCAATAATGGACTTTTTTTTTTTTTTGCGTCCAACAATGCATATTGTAGAGCTGGGAAGTGTACCAAATGGTTATAGTGATGCTCCTTCCCTATGAGGAAAGGCTGATGCTTTGGGGGCTCACCAGAGCCCATGAGAGGGGGGGTGCAGGGGATACATTGTGCCTGGGGTCAAAAAGGGGGCCTGGGACCCAAAGGAGAGAGCTGGAAATTTCCTAGAATATAAAAAAAATAGAGAGCTCTACAAAGTTCGGGTGAAATGTCAGGATAAGTGACCTGGGGGCAGGGCTAAGCAGGGAGGTGGCCAAGTTTGCAGATGACACCAAACTTCTCCGAGTGGTGAAGATCAGAAGAGATTGTGAAGACTTCCAGAAGGATCTCTCCAGACTGGGCAGCAAAATGGCAAACACGGTTCAATGTAAGTAAGCATAAAGGCATTCACATTGGGACAAAGTGGAGGGAGAAAGTGGACAGAGGGGTTTTGTCTCTTGGGGTCATCCTTTGAAACAGGTGAGGGCATGCAGAGCAGAATGAACTTGGGGAACTCACCGCCACAAGACAAGGTGATGACTGACGCGGGTGGCTTCAAAGGGACATTGGATATCTTTAGCTGTGACAAGGGCTACATGTCGCTGTCAGTGTCAGAGGGGGCGTGCCAAAAAACACTGGGCAAGCAGCAGGGGAAGAGAAGCTACTGCCTTCAAGTCATGACTGCTGCTTACTGCTGGGAGGCAAGAGTGCCACAGTTGATGGTTGCTTAGTCTGAACGAAGGTGGAGCTGGTCAGACTGGGTGCCTCTGCCTTAGTTTTTCTCCAGTATTTCAGGTGGGAAGTCTATCTCAACCCTGCGGATGCCCAGGATTGAGTCTGGGACGGTCTGCATGCAAACTCTGAGTGACGGCATAAAGAGCGCTTTGGTTTTAGCCAGTAGGGCTCATTTGGCTATCCGCTCGCCTGTGGGTTTCCACGAAGAAGGCGAAAAAGTTCTACAAAAGTTTGGGCATGTTCGGACCTGCGATGGGGAAACGAGACAGGCTGCCTGTTTGACATTATTTTTGATGGTCTGGTCACTATAGTCTTGTTTGCAAAGGCCTGGACAGTTTTCCTGTATTGGATATGCAGGTAACCTTGACCTGAGCTGGTTGGGGAGGGAAGGGAAGAAGATCTAAATCTCAAACTAGACTCAGATTTCTTTGGAAACCTATTGCACCCACTCCTCATCCTCCTGCCAGATTTTAGGGAGGGGACTTGCTGTCTCTCTCTACCACTGGATTGATGGTTTCTGCAGGGAATGGGAGTAAAACCTCTCCCTGCACTGAATAATTTCTTCTTTCTTACAAAGCCTCTGACAATCCTCTCTCCAAAGAATGAGAACAGTGTCTACTTGTGAATCATTTATGTTAGAACTGAAGAATAATGACACAGCCCACACAGCACCACGGAAGGAGCAGTTCAAGTGCCTTTTCTGACATGAAATGGCAGCCTGTGTAAAACTGTGGACTAAAAAACTGCTCTGGCTCAACTCCTGATTTTCATTCACCCCACACTCCCCCCCCCCAACTGAAAAACAGGGCAGGGACTTGAACCCAGCTCTTTCCTTCATTTTACTTCTCTGGAGTCCCTCCCTGTTCTCCAGTGCTGGGGGCAAGTTAATGAGACCATTGCAATGCAGTTAACTACTGGATGTAAAGTACACTTGCCAGTGTTTCTCAAACTGTGGATCAGGGCCCCCTAGGTGGGTCACGAGCCAATTCCAGGTGGGTCCCCATTTATTTCAAGGTGTATTTTATTTTTAGTCTATTAGACTTAATGATGCCATGGTATGTGACTGCATTTAGGGAAATATTACAGGTCTGTACTTTGAACAGGTCACTTATGTATATGCTTTTAACAATGACAGTCAATGGGGCTTACTCCTGGGTAAGTGTGGCTAGGATTGCAGCCTTTGAGTTGTTAGGGAATTTTTTTTTAAAAACAGATCAGCAACTGCTTGAGAAGCTTAGGAGGTTTCCAATTTACTCTAAATATTTAAACATTGCAAATTTTTAATTAATTGATTTGATTTTGTTGTACAGGGAGGGAGTTAAAAAATTTTTCCTGCTTGATGATGTCACTTCCAGCCATGACATCACTTCCAGGTTAATAGCATCATTTTGGGTGGGTCCCAACAGATTTTCATTCTGGAAAGCGGGTCCTGGTACTAAAGAGTTTGAGAACCACTGCTCTATGCAAACATGGTACACGAAGCACTCAAGAGTAGAGGCCCCTGCCCCAAGGAACCTACAATCAACAGTTTGAAAAGGACTTTTTTTTTGAAGGTAAGTTGTAGAAAAAAGATGCACTATAGATCCAGGTTAGCAAATATGCCTGGATACATTCCAGGAAAGGCCAGCTGTTAAGGTGCCAACAAGTTAGCGGATGCTTTCTGGGGCAATTGTGTCATGGCACCATTGCTGGTTCAGGAGCGGCCCATCTGGCCCTTGATGTGCTCCTGGGCAGGTGTGGGGCACATGCAAAGGAAAAGGTGTGGGGCACATGCAAAGGAAAAGGAGAGCTGCATGTGTCATGCGGCTGCCTCGACCCAGTGGCATACAAAGGTAACTTGGCACCTAGGACCCATAAATTTTTGGCACCCTCTCCATGACAAAATTATTTTCTGTAATAGTCATGATATGAAATGAATAATAATAATAATGACCAGAGAAGAAGTGCAGGCAGTGGACATTTTCTATTGAACTTATATATGTTTCACATATGTAGTGAACATTAGATACCAAAGCAAGACAAGGAAGGAATGCCCATCAAGAGAAGGGGAGAGCTGGGTTGCCAACTGACCAGCACAGAAGGGGAGAGCTGGGTTGCCAACTGAGCAGCAGAGAAAGGAGAGCTGGGTTGCCAACTGACCAGTATGCATACAAAAGCAGTTTTGTTATAATATAGAAGGAAGGCAAAACACGCCTACATTTATGAAGACTACATGTGGTTTTCTGGCATGCTTGCAGCCAGCCATTTATTCCCAGGTAATCCCAGTGTATGCTTTTTGTTGCAGTGTGTTACAGGATTCCCAGTGTGTTTTCCTTTCCTGGTTTCTTGGCTGTAACTTTTGGTAGCAGAGAGAGATTTCAACGTGGTTTGTCTCTTCCCAGTGCAACCCACTTTTTGTGACCCAAGGCAGTTGCGTTTTCCTTTTCTGGTTTTTGGCTATAACTTTTGATCGCACAGAAATATTTCAACACGGTTTGTCTCTTGCCTTGTGTAAGAAAAAGTGCGTTACACAAGGCCGTTTGTGTTTTCCTTTTCCAGTTTTTTGGCTATAACTTTTGATAGCACAGAGATATTCAATGCGGTTTGTTTCATTGCATTTAAAGACGCACCAATGGATATATAAGGGGATAATACAGCCCTATTATTTGCAGATGCCAAGATTTAAAAAGGAGGAGGCAGCCTCAGTCACCCCCCTGCAGCTTGGCACCCGGACCGCAGCCTCCCTCACCCCCTGGCTCGGTGCACGCGCCGCTGGGAAGGGAGGAGGACTCCACGCAGGGACTCAGTGGCGTAGCCAGAGGGGGGCTCCGCGCTCAGTTATGGGGGGAACCTTCCCTTGGGAGCCAGGCCAGCGCACGCCTGTTTGCGCCCAGCGCCGGGGCTGGTTCCAAAGGGGAGACTGAGCGCTTTGCCCCCCCGCCGGCTACGCCACCGCGCGGACCTCCCGCGCCGGCCGCGCTCCGCCTTCCCCTGCCGGCTGCTGGGCGAGCCTGCCTGCGCCCTGCCCGGGAGAGCCGCTACGAGCGCGGCCGCTCTTGGAGGGGGCGCGATGGAGCCGGGAGCGCCGGGCAGGCGGGAGTAGCCGCAGGACGGAGCCCCGGCATGGCCCGGGCCGGCCCCCCGCCGGAGCTGCGCCCGCCGCCGGCCCGCATCTCGGAGGCGGAGATGGAGCTCTACTACCGCCTCCTGCGAGCCGCCGCCCGGGCCGAGCGCGCCGCCGCCGCCGGTGAGACTCGCGAGCGCCGCACTGCAGCCCCTGGCGGGAGGGGGCGGTGGGGCCGGGAGCAGTTCTCGCCCCCCGAGGCTCCGGGGCGCCTCCCGGTTGCCAGCTGACCGGCAGGGAAGGGCAGAGCTGGGCTGCCGCCTGACCAGTAGAGAAGGGGAGAGCTGGGTTGCCAACTGACCAGCAGAGAAGGGCAGAGCTGGGCTGCCGCCTGACCAGTAGAGAAGGGGAGAACTGGGTTGCCAACTGACCCGTAGAGAAGGGGAGAGCTGGGTTGCCAACTGACCAGCAGAGAAGGGGAGAACTGGGTTGCCAACTGACCCGTAGAGAAGGGGAGAGCTGGGTTGCCAACTGACCGGCGAGACGGGATAGCTGGGGTGCCAACTGACCAGCAGAGAAGGGCAGAGCTGGGTTGCCAACTGAGCTGTGGAGAAGGGGAGACCTGGGGTGCCAGCTGACCAGTAGAGAAGGGGAGAGCTGGGGTGCCAACTGACCAGCGAGACGGGAGAGCTGGGATGCCAACTGACCAGCAGAGAAGGGCAGAGCTGGAGTGCCCAGTAGAGAAGGTCAGAGCTGGGTTGCCAACTGAGCAGTGGAGAAGGGGAGAGCTGGGTTGCCAACTGACCCGCAGAGAAAGGGAGAATCCAGGCGGGAGACTGGGGTATTTCCAGGACTGCTGGTCGCCTCCCAGTTGCCAGCTAACCAGCAGAGAAGGGGAGAACTGGGTTGCCAACTGAGCAGTGGAGAAGGGGAGAACCAGGTTGCCAGCTGACCAGCAGAGAAGGGGAGAATCCGGCAGCCTGCAAGACTGGGACATCTGTGGGACAGCTGGCCACCTCCTGGTTGCCAACTGACCAGCAGAGAAGGGGAGAACTGGGTTGCCTACTGAGCAGCAGAGAAGGGGAGAACTGCTGGCTTGGCACTTAAGCAGTAGTTGCAGCATTGGAGGGTCTTGAGAGGTGGCCGCAATAACTATTTGAAGCCTGCCAATCAAATGTCTTTCAAAAGCAGTGGAGGACACAACAGTTGAGAAGTTGGCAATCCTGGGAAGACACATCTGGGCTCTGTAGAAGAAGAATGGAGGGGTCTGTGTAATGAGGAGCACCTGTTCTGGTCTGAGGTCCCAGGGAAGGAGTGAGATCTGTGGACTGTACCCCTCCCCTCTGTTGATTTCCGCTGGGCTACCCTGCACCAGTCACCTTAGCCTGCCTTACATTATAGGGCTGTTGTGTTCTCCACCCATCACACAAGTGGGAGAACCTTGTACGCTCTCCTGGGCTTCTTGGAATAAGGGCAAGATAGAAACACACAGTAGGATTTTTATTCCACCTTTTGGCTCAAGTGAAGCAAATTGGCCAACAAATTAATTAATTGTAATGTATTAAAACTGCCATGATTTTTGTCAGTGTGCTGGATGCAGGTTGTGTTGAACAATAAGGGAATCCCCGAAGGGCAAGCTGGCATCTCTGTCCCACCTGCAAATGTACTGTAATATTTTGGAATTTTCTGTATTGGAAATAATATGTCCCGTCCCCCCCAGTCCCTCTTTCTAGTTCTGAGGATGGGGTAGAGTGGGGGAGGGGACTTTTTGCTCCTAACTGGCCTGCAGCCTTTTTGCCACTTTAAGATGTCTTCTATGCTCTTCTTTCACTACTGTAGTATGTGCAGGAGTGGGGCGGATTTGGCCCAAAGGTTGCTAGTTGCTGATGCCCCCATACTTCTAAGTTGTGCACAGAGATACAGGGAATCCCTCATTTCTCAGACACCAGTTCATCAGTGCACCCCATCTGTCCCTTCCAGCAACCCTGGTGAGATGATGATGCACCCTTTGCAAAAACTTTGGGCCGAGGCTGTCTGGTTGCATGTGACATCCTTCAGAAGCCCTTGGGCGATGGGCTGGTTTGTTCATGTCTGTGTGCTGCTTGATGCTTGGTAGTGACTGCATCTGTGAACAGGCTCTGCTCCATGCGAATGGTTTTTGAGTCAACGCTCTTAGGGTCTGGCTATGAATCCCACAGTGGACGCATATAATAATAATAATAATAATAATAATAATAAATTTTATTTATACCCCGCCCTTCTCTCCAAAGGGACCCAGGGCAGCTCACAACATGTTAAAAACAGATTAAAACATAATTTAACAACAAATTAAAAAAACATATTAAAACACATTAACAGATACCATAAAAACAGTAGTCAGATAAAAAGTCAGATAAAAAGAGCAAAAAGCAGCAGATCATAGAGGAATCAGGCCTGTAAAAACACTAAAAGATGTAAAAAAGATGTTAAAAAGGCCATGAACTCAGAAGGCTTGTTTAAAGAGCAGGGTCTTCAGGCCTCGCCAAAAAGTCTCAAGAGAGGGAGCCATTCTCAAGTCAAGGGGAAGGGAGTTCCATAGCGTTGGTGCCACTACTGAGAAGGCCCTATTTCTTGCCGCCGCCCCGCGTACCTCCTTAGGCGGTGGCACTTGTAAAAAGGCCTTCTCTGATGACCTGAGAGGACGAGCCGGATTGTACGGAAGTAGGCAGTCTCTAAGATACCCTGGCCCAGAGCAGTATAGGGCTTTAAAGGTCAAAACCAGCACCTTGAATTGGGCCCGGAAACGAATGGGCAGCCAATGTAGCCCCCGGAGAAGCGGCCCGACAGAGTCAAACCGCCTACCTCCATATCCAAAATACTCTTCGCTTGCCCCTATGGCTTGTTAGGGCTCTGAAAGTTTGTGTGAAAGAAGACCCAATTCCCTGGCGGTTTGTATTTGGCGGCTGGAGACTGGGAGCTTAGAGGTGTGAGTTCCCCTGAATGATGCTTTTCTGGGGTGGATCAGCAGAGTGCTTTGTAGTCTTCTGATGGAGGCCAACAGCAGAAGCGACTACTTATGTTTATAGCATGGTGAGCCTCACATGTCTGCATGCCTTATCAGCCTTGCTCTGATCAAGCCGGATGGATGCCACCAGTTTCTTCAGACAGGCAGTGCTGTTGCTTGTATAAAGTTATACAGGGGATGGCTAGAGCGGATGGACAAATGTTCTTTTCCTTCTCACACAACACCAGAACCTGGGGACATCCACTAAAACTGAGGGTTGGGAAAGTTAGAATGGACGAAAGGAAATATTTATTTACCCAGCGTGTCATTAATCTGTGGAACTCCTTGCCACAGGATGTGGTGATTTGGCCTGGGTGCCTTTAAAAGGGAATTGGACGGATTGATGGAGGAAAAGTCTGTAATGTGTTAGCTGCTGGTTTTAGAAGTAGGCTACTGCAAAATGCCAGGTGCAAGGGTGCAACCTCAGGGTGCAGGTCTCTTGTTGTCCTGTGTACTCCCAGTGGCATTTGGTGGGCCACTGTGAATACAGGATGGGCCCTTGGCCTGATCCAGCAAAGCTCTTCTTACTTTCTTAAGTGCACTCAGCAGTAATATAATCTTTGATCCATCTAACTCCATATCTTGAGCATCGACTCTCCCAAATTTCAAACAGGAATTCTTCTCTGCCCTTCCTAGAGTTGCCAGGGATTGAATTTAGAACCTTCTAGGTACAAGGCAGAGACTCCCTCCCTTACAGCTTCCCCAAAAGGGCTTTATAAGAACATTATGTGACAACCAGAGATGATGGCTGGGGCCTTCTTGATGGTGGCCTCCCTAATTGTGTAAAGTTCCCCCAAGAGCACTTCAACTAGCTCCTTTTTTTTTTTAAGCTTGTATGCCCCATGCAAAGATAAATTAGTTCTTCCTGTATTTTAACAGATTGTATTTTAACACTGCAGTTTCGGTTTTATTAGCATGTAGTCGTTTTATTGCTGCAAGTTGTTGGCCTTTTAATTTCCTGCTCTTTGCTGCTTTTCATTCAAGGCTTTAATTGGCTGTTTTGCCATTAAATTGTCTTGGAAATCTGCATGGGACACAAGAACAGCCCCACTGGATCAGGCCATAAGCCCATCTAGTCCAGCTTCCTGTATCTCACAGTGGCCCACCAAATGCCCCAGGGAGCACACCAGATAACAAGAGACCTCATCCTGGTGCCCTCCCTTGCATCTGGCATTCTGACATAACCCATTTCTAAAATCAGGAGGTTGCACATACACATCATGGCTTGTACCCCGTAATGGATTTTTCCTCCAGAAACTTGTCCAATCCCCTTTTAAAGGCGTCCAGGCCAGGCGCCATCACCACATCCTGTGGCAAGGAGTTCCGCAGACCAACCACACGCTGAGTAAAGAAATATTTTCTCTTGTCTGTCCTAACTCTCCCAACACTCAATTTGGGTGGATGTCCCCTGGTTCTGGTGTTATGTGAGAGCGTAAAGAGCATCTCCCTATCCACTCTGTCCATCCCCTGCATAATTTTGTATGTCTCAATCATGTCCCCCCTCAGGTGCCTATTTCCGAAAAGTGGGGGGGTGCCTGTGTTTTTCATGATTGAGTAGATACATTCAAATTTAACCCCATAGATTCAAATTTAGACTGCCCCATATACTGCCCCGCCGTGATTCTCAAACTTTTAAGCACCAGAACCCACTTTTTAGAATGGCAGTCTGTCGGGACCCACCAGACGCGATGTCATTAACCTGTAAGAGATGTCATGGCTGGAAGTGACATCATCAATTAGGCTTCAAACCTGAGCTGCAATCAACCAAAGGTTTCTTTTACACAGTGTGTTTGTGCCGTTGTTTTGCGTAGCTCAGAATTCAAACATTCCAGCTTGGAAACCACAACAGGCTTGGATCCTTCTCCAGCCACACAGCACTCCCCCCCCCCAGTTCCAGCATCCCCACCTATTCAGGGTGAAGCACCCTGCCCAGCAGCTCTGTACCCTATATTTTCAGCTCTGTATTTTAAATGGCGGTTGAGCTAGGTGCTATGCGACCTACCTGAAATTGGCTCACGGCCCACCTCCTGGGTCCTGACCCACAGTTTGAGAAACGCTGCTGTATAGAATATAATTCCTCATGCTTTAACTCTAAATTCTCTTTCACTGCAGATTCTTCTGTGGTTTCTCCTTTGTCTTTGTTTTCCGAGTGCAAAATTTCCCCCCCCAAAGCCTGTAACTGTGCAGTCCATAAAATATACATACATCGGATGCTTTTTAGAATACAGGGCAAGTGTATCCCAAAAGACTTGGATGCTTTTTTGAGTGACTGCCTCTTAATCTTCCAGAGACTGGAGGACAAAGGGGAGGTTGGACACAGCCACCCAAAACAACAGATGTGCATCACGAGAGCCAAAATTACAATTCCACGGCTCTGTTGTTGTAACCGTTGACACTGACAAAAAATGAAGTGACAGCAGGCGTGTGTGGGAGGAAGGCAACTGGAAGTGCAAATTGAGTTGGGGGCGGGGGGAGGAAGGAAGGAAGCAAGCAAGCAGTTGACCACCATAGTCCCAGCATGCCTGCTTTTCCTACTAACCTGATACTGTGATGAGCAAATTCAGAGGAAGACGGTGCTTCGCTTTGCTCTTTATCCTGCTGCTTCCACATCAAGCGGCGACCATGTGAAGCTGCTTTGAATCGAGTCAGACCATCCTTTGTACTTCAGGCTGGCGTTGTCTACCCTGCCTGGCAGCAGCTGTCACATAAAAGTCATGGTTGCTTCCGCGCTGGCCCTTTATATTTTTTTTAAATGCCACCCCTTCTTGGCTCACTTTTCACAGAGAATTCTGATGGCACCATAGTCAAATAGTTGCAGTCGTGTGTCCCCCCCATGTTTCTTAGACTTCCATTTTGCTCCTGGGCATAAACAGCAAGAGAAGTTAGCAAACTTCTCACCTCCTGTGTCTTCAATCACACCTTTGCCTGTTTGCACGTTCAGCCAGTTTTGTTGCTTCCTTTTTCAGTGCAGTTGGGACGAAGGGGAACTAGTGATGAGAAACGGACCCTTTATTGGCCACCCCAGTCCTTAACAGGAACTAATTCTAGGGTGGGGTTCACAATTGCAGCTTGCAGTCCTAAACGCACGTACTAGGTAGTGACGCCCACTGAATTCAGTAGGATTTACTGTTGTTTAAAGAGGGCTAGGTTTGTGTAGCTAAGCTCACAGTTAACGAAATCCAGTGGCTGCAGCCTTGCAAGACACCAAGATCTGTTTTCATTGTCTGTGTGATGTTTAAGATCATTGTCTGTGTCTACGTGACGATGTGGCAGTATCTTAGTTTTTACACATGTTCAGTCTGTGTGCTTTGGAAATGATGCTTCTTCAGCCCCTCTGAAGGGGTAACTTCTCCTTTGCTCTGCTTATCCACACACCAGAGCATCTCCCCTCCACCCTGACATCAAGGTTTTGTTTGGTCGTACAATCTTAGTGATGTCTTCTTTGGCCAGGATTACTGTCCTCCTTTTGCCAACAAGAGAGTAATGGTTTGTTTGGAAGGAGCTGCGCCTTAGGGATAGATCATCTTCATTACTTGCAGCCAGAGATTAAATCTGCATCTCCATGTATGGCTGCAAAAGGGTAGCCTGTTCCTCTGGATAGCCACTGCTAGCCAGTGTAGATCAATGTAGGCAACATGGGTCCAGGTTCTGAGTTAAGCAGCGTTGAATGGGATCCTTGTATCACTTTACTTCCCAGCTGCTATTCTGTCCAACTTTTTGTGCTTCTGCTTTTTTCCATCCTTTCCCTCATGTTTCCGCTTCATTTTTACTCTGTGCTGGCATGTCAAAAAAAAAAAAAAAGCATGCCTGTGGGGAAGAAGAGAAGCCCCCTGGAAAAGTGACCAGTCAATACAATGTAGGTATTCCTCAGGTGCTCTGGGACCCTGCAGGTGAACAAACAGTGGGGTTTGCAGCAAAGATTTTACGTCCCTCCTTGTGTTGCAAAGCAAGGATGTTCTAGGGCAGTGTTTCTCAAACGGTGGGTCGGGACCCACTAGGTGGATCACAAACCAATTTCAGGTGGGCCCCCATTCATTTCAATATTTTATTTTTAATCTATTAGACTTGATGCCACCATTGTATGTGACTGTATTTGGGGAAATGTTACAGACCTGTACTGATCCCAAACCTCCACTGCCTTGTGGCTGCATCCAGTTATGGAAAAGGCTTCAGGAGTCAAAATCCAGAGCCGGAGTCCCTGAGGCAGTTCATGGCTGAACACATTCACGTTCTGGCAACTCATGCGACGCCGCTGGAACCAACCGTATTGGCCTCTGCCTTTCCATTGGACCATTTCAGCGACGTGGAGAGGGGGGATTTGCTGCATGGGTAACAGCCTATCCTCCATACCTTCTTTACCCAGGCTTCATGCACTGGAGAGGACACTCTGTTCCAGAACCACCATTCAGAGCGTCACACCATAGTCTTCCAAGACTGAAGGATGTCAACAACTCTGTATATGTTTTTAACGATGGTAGTAAAAAGGGACTTACTCCTGGGTAAGTGTGGGTAGGCTCACAGCCTAGGATTGTTAAAAAATTTCCTGCTTGATGTCACTTCTGATCATGACATCACTTCTGGTGGGTCCTGACAGATTCTCATTCTAAAAGGTGGTTCCCAGTGCTAAATGTGTGAGAACCACTGTTCTAGGATGTTCTTGATTTATTGGAAAGGTGCACTCTGTGTACCTAAGTCAGACGTGCGTGTCTTATTCTTTGTGCTTTGAGAGTTGATGTTGGCAGGGCATATACCTAAAGAAATGAACGCCAAGACTCCAGGCCATTATTGGAGGAGGGAGAAAACAGTTTTATTTTTTCACGGATTTTGGTGTATCTCAAAGTTAGGAGTGCAGAAAGCGGTGTTATGTGTTTTTTTGTTGTTTTTTTTTTCAAAATTTACATTATAATTATAAATTATGATCACTTTAGAAGTCTGTTAGGTAGGTGGTGTAGTGGCAGCAGATGTCCTTACCCTGGCAAACCCCCATTAAATAATAAATCAAAACCAAATAAAAATGGTTTTATTTTAGATTTTCCCCCCATAAATGAGAAGTATAGAAAGTGGTGTTAGGTGTTATTATTTCATTATCACTGTTTCCACCCATCTGTATCCACTGTAACTTTCAAGCAAAATCATAGTTAAACTTCCTCACTTAATGAAAATCCAGTTTTATTTGCTGCAATTAAGATTTTGTCCTCCTTTAGGCTGAAAGTCGTTAGAGAGAAGGAATAATAATGGATCTCATTCTGTAGCCCAAGAACATGCTTATCAGAGAGTTTTAATGGCACACCATATATTTGCCCCTGCTGATTGGGTAAGAGGCACTTTTTCAAGTGGGTGCTCCTTTTTTTAGCAGGGGGAGAGTAACTGGCCCACCTCACCCCAGCACTGTCTGTTCTAGTGGCTGTCTGCTGGTATTCATTTGCATCTTTTTAGATTGTGAGCCCTTTTGGGACAGGGAGCCATTTAGATATTTGATTTTTCTCTGCAAACCACTTTGTGAACTTTTAGTTGAAAAGCGGTATATAAATACTATTATTATTATTATTATTATTATTATTATTATTATTATTATTATTATTATTATTATTAATATATCCAGTCATGCTGGAATCAGCCATGTCCCAAAGTCGGGGACACCTGATGGCACTGAGATTGTTATCTGTTGTTGAGGGTTGTCATGTGTGTTTTGTGCCTACTTCAGTTGGATAATAAAGACAACAAAGTAGGTAGAACTACCCAGCATTGGTAGGTGTGTCCTGTCCTGGGGAGGTGGCTGTTATAGGCTGACCAATGACGCAATTCCATGCAGTGTTGACTCACAAGGACCCAGCTGAGTGAAGGAGCTACAGCCCTGGGAGGGAGGTTTGGCTGCTAAGACTGGCCGACAGCCACCCAGTGAACATAATCGTTGACTGGGGCTTTGTAGCCACACTGGTTTAGGTCCAGGACTCTAGCCACTGCACCGCACTGTCCCGTTACGTGGACAATGGCTTCCCGTGTGACAGAGGCATAAAACGGAGCATCAGGAAAGTTAGAACGGACAAAAGAAAATATTTCTGTACCCAGCATGTAGTTAGTCTGTGGAACTCCTTGCTACAGGAAATGGTGATGGCATCTGGCCTAGACGCCTTTTAAAGGGAATTGGACAGATTTTTAGAAGAAAGTCTATCACAGTTTGCAAGCCGTGATGGGTACGTGCAACCTCCTGGTTTTAGGAACAGGAACAAGGTGCAAAGGGGTGGCAGCATGTTGCAGGACTGTCTTCTGTGCTCCCTGAGTCATCTGGTGGGCCACTGTGAGGAGATACAGGAAGCTGGGCCTTTGGCCTGATCCAGCAGGGCTCTTCTTATGATTCTCCCTGCTCTTTTGTAAACCAACTACAACAGGGCTTTCCCTTTTAACCAAGAATAGTTGACTGGCATCCAAAAGAGTAATGAGCTTCTCAGTCAACTCAACCGGTGTGTTCTGGGCCTACTGTTTGCAGATGGCGTGGGGAAAAGATAACAGCAGTGGGCATCGACCCACCTACCTAATTAAAAAGAAATTAATAAAGACTCACACAGTGTGTGACTCACAGATTAGGCTCCTGCTAAACCCTTTTGCTTATCTGTTCTTATTCCAGCCTTGCAAAGAAGTGTTTAGGGCACAAGCTTCTAGTCCTTAAAGCCACCTCAGCTGCCCGCCCACACCCACCTGTCACACTGATGGAGTGAAAGCTGGTGGGGTGGAAAGGAGGTCCTAAAAATGTTCCCTGCTTGGTCAACCTGAAGACTAACCAATGACTGCTTCGTCTCCGTGGGTTCATTTGAACCTGTGAACATGCACTCAGCTGGTGTGAATGACAGAGGATGATGCAAAACCCGGGGTCTCAAACTGTGTGAAGCAAGTTTATACTGCTTGTTCTCAGGCTGTAATCAACCCAGCAGGGGAAGGCCATTGGGTGCACTCCAGCACCCGTGGGTGCAATGCAGCCGTCTCTTCTATTACATTCCTACATTGATGAACAGCCCTATAGAATAGTGGTGGTCCTAGTCTCTTTGGTGCCCAGGAACACACCTCCAGGGATGCTATCCCCAACCTGGAGATGCTGTCTCCCCCCGTGCAGCCTCCCTGGCCCTCAGAAAACCTCGGGGGGGGGGGAGGCAGCAGGCATGGATGGCATGATCAGTGTGGCAAGACCAAATTCTGCTCCTACCCCTCTGCCACCTGAAAACATATCTTCCCCTGCCCCCTCCCCCGGCATGCCACTGTGTAGAAGATACTTTTTTCCCCACAGGAGACAAACTTTGCTGCAAATAGCTATTTCTGGGGCACACAGCAACCTCAGGTGGGGGGATGTTCAGCATGAAAGTGGCACAGGGAGACAGACCTCCCGTGATCCGGTCCTGAACTGGGCTTTGCCCTAGCTGTGCTTGGATAAGATGGCAACCCATCCAGAATTGCAAATTGCTCTTCAAATTGTAGTCAGTGCCACTCTGACTCAGAGTTGGGCGTATTTGGGTGAGCTCAGCTCTTACTTGAACAATAGTGAGTCCCAACAGGTCTTGCCGGTGGTTCATGTGGACTCTCTGTGTGTGTCCCAGAGCAGGCCTCTGGGTTGGAGCTGGGGCAGGTGCTCAGCACTCTTGGCAGCTTCTGATTCCCAGGAGGTGCACCACTGATGTCTGCCCTGGCCCCCTGGGCAAGGATTGGAAGGTAACTGGAGACCACTGGTTGGGTGGGCCACCTTCCTTCCCTCGGTGGTGGATAAAGGGGAAAACCAAAAAACAGAAATCCGTATTTGCCATCAGTGGTAGGAGGAGGTCCACTGGAGGGCATCCCAACAGGGTCCCCGAAACCTGGAGCCAGTCCTGTCCAAAGTCCTCTGCGACATGCTTGGCAGAGGATGCAAGTAAACTCCCCTGGAAGGTTAGAAAGCTTGGAAACCTGCTAGTCCCCTTGAAATCCAACGGTTTTGAGTGTCTGTCTGCTAGCTTAGTTCTCAGGCGATGCGTCCTGCCAGAGCATTAGAACTCGTGTTCCTCTCCAGTGATTGAGCAAAAGGTCTTGACTTGGAAAGGATTCTTGGAATGCGGGCTATAGCTCATTAGCTGATATTCGGATTAAGAAGAAAATGCTGTGAGCATAATTGTGTGGTCTGTGGCCAAAAGGGCAGGAAGCTTCCCAGTACTGTTTTTGTTTTCCATTAGCCTCCATAGCAGAGGATGATTAATAAGGCATCCAGGTCCCAGTAACATAGCAAGAGCAGTGTGGGGAGGGTGGTCTGCTCTGGGTGTCAAGCATGCCACACAGCATAGACCTGGCCTCCACCAGGTGATCTCAAGGTGGAGGCCAGCTCTTCCCTTTGCTTGGAGCAGCCTGCCCTGAACATAAGAAGAGCGCCGCTGGATCCGGCCAAAGGCCCATCCAATCCAGCTTCCTGTATCAGTGGCCCACCAAATGCCCCAGGGAGCACACAAGACAACAAGAGACCTGCATCCTGGTGCCCTCCCTTGCACCTGACATTCTGACATAGTCCATTTCTAAAATCAGGAGGTTGCGCATACACATCATGGCTTGTAACCCGTAATGGATTTTTCCTCTAGAAACTTGTCCAATCCCCTTTTAAAGGCATCTAGTCCAGTTGCCGTCACCACATCCTGTGGCGAGGAGTTCCACAGACCAACCACACGCTGAGTAAAGCCCTGGGTGTCCAATATCCCCGCTACACCGCTGGCCAGTCCCATTCAGAAGTGGAAGCTCTGTTGAAGGACTAATTGGAGAGAACCTGCCTTGTGGTCCTTGTGGACAGAGATTCTAATGCTGCTGTGGGGTGGGGGGAGAGGAGCAGTTCTTGGGTGATTGGTTGAGCCAAGGTGGGTAAAAGAAGTGGGAGAAAGTGGGTACTTGAGTAATGTATGTGTGATGGGAGACCTGCATTTCCAGAAAGGAGATGCCAAGGTGAACACAGAACTGGGGCTCAGGGTTGGACTGTGCAAGTAATTAACTCAGGGCTGTCAAACATAAGGCCCGGGGGCAGATGCGGCCCACAGAAGCTCTTTATCCGGCCTTTGGGCAATCCCAGCACCACCATCAGCTGCTCTCGGGGCAGCCCACCTTGATAACTGGGCTCTCCCATATCTTGAAAATAAGATCAGGATTTGCATGTTTTCCCTTTGCAGCCAATGAGTTCCTGAGCAAGAAAAAAGTGCTTCTTTCTGGTCACGACATGCTTAATGACATCGCTTCCCGCTTAATGACATCACTTCCTGTTTAATGACATCACTTCCTGCTTAATGACATCACTTATGGCCCTCAGCAGGCATCGTGAATGCAGTTTGGCCCACCGTATGAAATGAGTTTGACACCCCTGATTTGCCTCCTTTGATTACCTTTGCTTCTTTGCCAGAATCTGCTCCCCCAACCCGCGTGAGGGACGTTGCTGTCGACTTGATGGAACAGCTTGCGTTTCTTTCAGGTGAGTGTGGCCCTCCTTGCGTTCCTGTTACCTTCCCTCCATTTTATGTTTGGGAGGCAAATATGCAAATTAAATAGAATGCCAACCCCAGGGGTAGGGACTTCTGGAGGTGGCTGTGTGGCATGAGACCCAAGGCCGTTTGCAAGCCCCCAGCGGTCAGCGGTGCAGTCAGTTACCCTGCTTTGGTTACCACTGGAAGGAGGAACTTGGTTACAGAACTGGTCTCTGATGCCCGCTGCGCTCTCTCTCTCTCTCTCTCTCTCTCTCTCTCTCTCTCTCGTTTTGCTGTGTCCAGGTGGCCGAGGGAAGGACGAGGGTTGGATCATAACATTTCCTGAAAACCCCAATTTCATCCACGTGCCTGAGGAGGTTGTGACAAAAGTTTTAGCCTACTTAACATGGATCCCAAGGTACTGATTTCACTTTAGGCTTTAGGCCAGGGACAGATAGAATGAACAGAGCAGTGGTTTTCAAACTGGTGGGTCGCGAACCACCAGCTTGTGTAAATGTTTCCCTGCCTCTTTAAGGCAGCAACATGTTCCTCAGGATCGCATTGCTAAGGGGCTGCTTTCACTTACTGAGGGCTGGTGCAAGGTCTAGGGCTTGTGGGGAGTACTGCACAGCCCTCTTCAGGGCTCTTCAAAATACTTGAGCACAAACCACTTCTGGTTTTGCGTTGCAACCCTGAACTGGTTTGCGCTTGCTTTTTGGAAGATTCCAAGCCCCAGGAAGCCCTGGGGAGGGCTGTGTGGGGCCCCCGCAACTCCTAGACCTTGCGCCAGCCCTCAGTAAGTGAAAGCACCTCTCTTAACGACACGATCCTGGGGAGGTGCTTTCACTTACTGAGGGCTGGCACAAGATCCTGGGGATTGTGTGGCTCACTTCCTCACCCTTCCCCACAAAGATTTACTTTGGGAGTAAATCTCCCAAAAAGTTTGAGAACAGCTGGAATAGAGGGGTGTGATTTTTCCCTCTGACTCAACACCGGAACCAGGGGACATTCCATAATATTGAGTGTTGGGAGAGTTAGAACAGACAAAAGAAAACATTTATTTACCCAGCGTGTCATTGGTCTGTGGAACTGCTTGCCACAGGATGTGGTGATGGTGTCTGGCTTGAATGCATTTAAAAGGGGATTGGTCAGATTTCTGGAAGAAAAGTCCATCACAGGTTACAAGCCATGATGGGTATATGCCGCCTCCTGGATCTTGAAGTAGGTTGCCTCAGAATGCCAGATGTGAGGAGTGGCAACAGGATGCAGGTTTATCTTGTTGTCTTGTGTGCTGCCAGAGGCATCTGCTGGGCCACTGTGAGATACAGGAAACTGGACTTAGTGAGCCTTTCATGGCTTGATCCAGCGAGATAAAGGATAGCAAATTGTTATATAGGGACCTCTTGATTTAGCAGACCTCAATTTTCACATACTTTGGAAATATCATTGGCAGCAACTGTTACCCTGCAGATGCCCGATCTCATCTGATCTTGGAAGCTAAGCAGGGTCAGGCCTGGTTAGTACTTGGATGGGAGACCGCCTGGGAATACCAGGTGCTGTAGGCTTATACCATGATCTCGGAAGCTAAGCAGGGTCAGGCCTGGTTAGTACTTGGATGGGAGATCGCCTGGGAATACCGGGTGCTGTAGGCTTATACCATGATCTCGGAAGCTAAGCAGGGTCAGGCCTGGTTAGTACTTGGATGGGAGACCGCCTGGGAATACCGGGTGCTGTAGGCTTATACCATATTCTTTCGAGACTGAAGGTTGCCAACCATCTCCCTATACTGAACACTATCTCCTGATCTTGTCTGATCTCAGAAGCTAAGCAGAGTCAGGCCTGGTTAGTACTTGGATGGGAGACCGCCTGGGAATACCGGGTGCTGTAGGATTATACCATATTCTTTCGAGACTGAAGGTTGCCAACCATTTGGTATAAGCAGGTGACTGGCTAAGCCACATGAATGTTTTTCTCCTGCTGCCTGTTGGATCTTGGAGAACTTCGCAGGTCGCTTGGGAGCCTGAATTTGGGGCCTTTGCGACAGCTGTGTGAACAAGCAAATGCAAGACTTCCCATTGCTTCAGTTTTAATAGCCAAGGGATATTTTGGCTTCCCACACTGCAAAATGAGCCTTTGAGCTCCACCTTTTAGTGATGCAACATGGCCTGTTCCTGGCAGGGTGTGCACCCAGGGAGACAGCAGTTTTTACCACCTACCGCGCCCTTGAGAGTGTGGCTTGCAAGGAGGCAAAACCCATGGGAGTGGCCACCCAGGAATTTGCAAAAGAGAAGAAGCAGGTGTTTCGAATGGTGGGGATGAGCTGCTTGTTTCCTGCAAATAAAACAGTGACATTTTTGGACCTCTCTGTGTGTTTGTTAAGTATCCGTGCCACCCTTTAGCAGGAAGACAGTTAATGAAACAGTGAACAAGCACAGAGTCAGGCAAACATAGCAGAGCAAGTACAATATGAAAAACAGCAGAATACAATGGTGGCATTAAAGCCAGGGTGATGTAGTGGTTTGGGAGGTGGACTTAGACCTGGATGATCCAGGTTCAAATCTCCCCTCAACCACAAAGCTTCCTGGGTGACCTTGGGCCAGTCACTTTCTCTCAGCTTCACCTACCTCACAGGGTTGTTGTGAGGACAAGAAGGAGGGGAGGAGCAGCTGTGTAAACCGCCCTGAGCTCTTTGGAGGAAGGGCAGTATAAAAATGTGAAATAAAATTGTCATGGGGTATTCAAAGCGTGGAAAACTAAACTACTAGGTTTCTGGGAGTGTAAGCTCTCTTCAGCTCTCCCTACCTCTCCTGGCCCGGTCAGTTCCATGACTCTGCAACGTTGATCTGTGGTATTGAACAGAGGAGTTTTCTCACTGCTTATTAATCATTGAGGTGGAACCTCTCTGGCTAGAGGCAGTCTATCTCCGAGTACCAGATGCTGGAGATACATCTGGGGAGTGGTGTTGCTATTGTGCCCTGTTTGTGGGCTCCCCACAAGCATCTAGCCGGCCACTGTGGAAGCAGGAGGCTGGACTTGAATGGGTCTTTTTGACCTGAACCAGCAGGGATCTTCTAACCTTCTTATGATATGAGCAGCCAACAAGGTGGGGTGGGTTGTCTAATGCGCAGACCAGCTTCCACTCCATATTGTTTGGCTTCCCTAAGTTATAGTTTTTGAAGGAAGTAAACGAGCAATTCAGTTTATTTTTATTTTATTCGCATATTTACACCATCCTTCCTTCAAGGAGCTTAGGGTGATGTACATCCTCCCCTCCTTTAGTTTTCACAACAACCCTGTGAGGTAGGTGAGACTGCGAGAGAGAGAGACTGGCCCAAGGTCATCCAGAAAGCTTTGTGTCTGAACGGGGATTTGAACCTGGGTCTCCCAGGTCTAAGTCCAACTGTGTTGTTTTTGTGTGTGGTGTGGCTGCGATATAAAAGGATTTCTGTCTGTTGAAAACCGCTTAAAGTTTTTGTATGGAAAGGTGTCTCATCCTCATGCAATGTTTGTGTTTCAGTATGAATTTGAACAGCTTGATGTCTCTGTCCTGCACTTTCAGAATTTTTCTTCTATTGTAGCCATCGTGAATCCAACACCAAATTTATCCTCATCCTGGACAGAAGGCTGGATACGTGGACGTCAGTCAAAATGACTCTCCAAAGGATAGCAGTAAGTTCTCCTTCTGAGGTTCTTTCAAAATCTGGGGTGGACTGAAGATAAAATGTGTCCTTGGCACCAGTGGTGTCACTAGGTTTTGTCACCCAGTGGGGGAGGCCAGTATGTCACCCCCATAATGGTTCTCCTCCCATGCAGCGGGTGGGGAAATGCCCCAGGCAGTGGGCATAGTGATGTGCCAATGCCCCACTCCCATTGGTTTTTTGGCTGTAACTTTTGATAGAATAAAGATATTCTGACGCAGTTTTTTCATTGCACTTTGTATGAAATTACACATTGAATGATTTATAACATGATGGTAGCAGTTGGCAACCTTCAGTCTCAAAAGACTGGTATCACGCTCTGAATGGTGGTTATGGAACAGCGTCTAGTGTGGCTGAAAAGGCCAATTCGGGAGTGACAATCCCTTCCACACCGGGAGCAAGTGCAGTCTGTCCCTGGCCTGTCTCCCTGGCTGTGGACCTTCCTTCTTTGCCTCTTAGCCTCAGACTGTTGGCCAAGTGTCTCTTCAAACTGGGAAAGACCATGCTGCACAGCCTGCCTCCAAGCGGGCCGCTCAGAGGCCAGGGTATCCCACCTGTTGAGGTCCACTCCTAAGGCCTTCAGATCCCTCTTGCAGATGTCCTGATATCACAGCTGTGGTCTACCTGTAGGGCGCTTTCCCTGCACGAGTTCTTCAAAAATACCCAGATTTTTAACATTTGGGCCAGTAGTGGTGTAGCGTCCCTGTGTGCGTCACCACTGCTTGGCACAGGGGTGGTCCCAAGGTGAATTGTGTCCAGGGCAGGGTGGGCAAGGCCTTTATCTGAAACCAAAGAGAGAACCTTATTTGTACAATATCTGCTGCCTCCAGTATCAGCGGGGGATCCATTCCAGGACCCCCTACAGCATATCCCAAATTCCACGGGTGATTAAATATGTGGTGGGGTGGGAGGCTGTTTGGCTCCTCAGTTGCTAACCTGGGCCTCCTGTGGTTGTGCATGTCCTCTTGGCCTTTTCAGAAGCCTCTGGGATCTGGTTGGTCCTCTGAGGCTTTCCAGCTGTGGATCAGCAAATCCACTGATGCCAAGCCCAGACGAGGAAGGCCCATTGTACATCAGAAATATCCCTCTGTGTCTCTTGGTCATTTTTGAGATAAGGCACTGCATGGGGGGAATTGGGAGGTGATGAGGGGTGGCAGGATTGGATTTGTAACATACGTTGTCAGGGGGAGAAGTTATCAAGGATGCAAAGAGAAGTGATGTGCTCTTGTGCTTTCTTTCCTAACGGCAGGCTGACCTGCAGCACTTACCAGGCGAAACTTTTCATGCCACACAAATCAATGTTATCACCTGCAAATGTTAACGTAGATCGGCGTTCTTCAATCAGTGGCACTCATACCACCGGTGCTACTTGAGGTGGTGTCCGGAGGTCCTCACAGGACCCCCAGGCGCCCAGCAATGCAATGCAGAAAGCAGTGCTAGGAGGCTTGACTGGGCAGCCCCCATCCACTCTGAGTCTCTTACCTGTGTTCATTGCATCGTATCTGGCCTCCCTATCTGGAAGTAACTGGCGATGACATCATCGCCAATTACTTTTGGTGGCATTTCCAATAGGTGGACTGTGCAAAGTGGCAAATGCTGAGAAACGCTGATGTAGGTCAAACCAACTGTGAAAGGAGCAGCAACTGGGGCTGGCTGAAAAGTTGGCAACCCTGGTGTTTGAATGGCATCTCAAGTGCAAGTGGAAATAGCTTTACAAGGTTTCAAATGAGGAGGGTTCTTTCCCAACCCTCCCCAGGGATTCTGCCAGAGGTTGAACCTGGGACTTTCTGCCAAGCAGGGGCTGTACCACTTCATTCCCTCCCCAAAAGAGCCTCCCCTGGAGCTTCTCCTTCCCCACCAGCTGTAAAAACAGATACGTCTTGCTCTTTTGCTGGCTGCGGTTGAAGCTGCCAAACAGTTTATCTCCAGCCCTTTCCCCTACAGGCACTTAGTCGCGGGTTGCCCTGAGCTGTCCAAGCCTGGCTCATTTGGCCAAGCAGGCTTCAACGTGAGCCTGTCCAACAGCCTTTGGAAACAGTCATTTTGCATCTCCAGATGATGCTGACAGCAAAAGGGCGCTATAATCTGTGTCAGTCCCACCTGGGTGGGAGAACAGTGGCTAAAAATAGCACGTCTCAGATCTCCTGCATTCCACCTTAAAATTACCCAGCTGTTCTTGGCCAACGGGTCTCTCATTCTGTCTCTTGCCGGGTAGAACAGTGTTCACGGTTTTGGCACAAGCTTAGCCAGACTAGGACAGGATGATCTGCCTGCCAGCTGTAGTTGGAGCTTAGCGATTGTGGGGAAATGTGTTGGGTGGGGGGGAAGGGGCTGTTCATGCTATGCTCTCAGCCCCAGGATCCCTTTGCAGCCATGCTGCTGCTGGGGTGTTGGGCAAAGCATCCTTGCAGGCAGTCGGCCATCCCTGGTGGCTTCTGAGCACCTCATGAGGCAGAGGTTGTATTTCACGGATGCCGCATTGACAGCTGGGCCAGGGAGTCGCTTCTCGCCTGCATGGGAGATGGCTGGGGCGAATCCCCCAAGAGGCAAGATGAGGTGCCAGAGGAATGCGGTAAGGACTCTGCCTGCAGTCTTTTTTTTTTTTTTCTTGCAAAGCAGCTACTAGGTCCAAATGCAGCCCTGATGCAACTGCAGCATAGCTGGCAGGGCAGCCGTGTTCCAGGACAAACTACTGAATGCAGTGCTTCGAAACGAGAGCGAGACGTGCGTCCAGAATGCAGCTTCTCTGAGCAAATTCCAGCCACTGCAGGGCTTGGCGGGGGTGGTGGGGGTGCTTTAAATTGTGTTTTCCATCAATCTCCAAAGTGAGGGTTGTCATCAGTTCTTAAGCACCTAGGGGGAAAAATGGCCTTCTGTCTCGGAAAGGTGTGTGTGGCAGGAGGGGGGGGAAAGATTTTGGGATCCCTTGGTTGCATAATTTCTTTCCTTGGTCCTTCAAGGTTGAAAGAGAGACACTGAGCAAAAATGGTTCACTCTTTAAGGGGGGGATCTTCACATGGACCTTAAGGAGAAGCCCTTTTTATTGAGGTGCAAACTAACTGGTGCCTGGAATTTTTCCTGCAGTTTCTTCAGACCTCCCTATTTGGGGGGTGGGGGATAGCGATGGTGTTACGGTCCCTGACTCTAGTACAGAGCTCTGTGCTGTTTTAACCTTTTGGAGGGCACCTTTCAAAAACTTTGGTCAGCTTGCGTGTCCGTGCACACACACACACACCCCCCACCTCACTGTGCAAGGAGATGGCATGCTGTTCTCTTCATCACCCCTTCCCAAAAACTGCCTTTCCATTCAATAAAGGCATCTTTTGCATTAATCTTGCCCACAGTCTGGTTTATGGTGTGAGATCACAAACGTGTTCTTGGAGTTTGGATGGTTGTGGTCCCGGTGCAAGATGACCTAGTGCAAAGCAAGGCCGTGGACAGCAGGTGGAAGAAGGTCTCCAGCAAAATGCAATTCAGGCTAGCGCTGGGAATGTTCAAGAAGTGTGTTTTAGTTGAAGTACCGGGTTATGGGAAGCATGCACCAGTATGGTCCATGGGATTAAGGAAGGTCTGGGGGGCTGCTGGCTCTGCAGAACTGAGTGACTTGATGAGAGATCGAAGTCCAGGCTTAACCGTGGCATGCTCCATGGGATTCTGGTTTTGTTTCGCTTCTGCGAGAGCCTGCAGTGTGGGTTTCTCCAGGGAGAGGGGTTGGGAAGCCACAGCCTCTGGGAATATGCCATAAGCTAGTGTGCCCTTGCAACTGGTGAGTTTACTGTGAAATCTGCCCTGTTCTGCTCCACTCTGAAAGATAGATGGCAAGACTGCTGACCTTGACTTTACAGTCACATTGACATATAGTCTCTGTTCCTGTCCTGTATGTTTGAAGCAAAGAGCTCCCCCTTTATTTGTATTATCTCCAGTTTCTTTAGAATGTAGGACCTTCCCTGGATCTCATCTGGCCCAGCATCCAGCTTCAAGTATTGACCAGCTGGATGCCATTGAGATGCCCTCATGTGTATGGCATGAAGACAACTGCCCTCTCCAGTTGTTTGTTCTCAGCTCATTGTATTCAGAGGTATACTGCCTTGGAACATGGAGGCTCTTGGAGTTAGTCTGGGGGATTCATTGCCACAAGAGATGGTGGTGGCCACTAGCTTGGATGATGCTCAAAGAGGTTTGGACAAATAAGCCTGCCGGTGGCTACTCGCACTGTGCACTACCTCTGGGTTCAGCTGTAGTATCCCTCTGAATACCAGTTTCAGGGGAGCAGTGGTGGGAGAGAAATACTGTATGTCTTTTTCTTCTGCTAGTGGACTTCCCAGAGGCAGCTCATGGGGCACTGTAGAAAGCAGAATATAGGGCTAGATAGGCCCAGTATTTAGCACTTGGTGCATCAGTGCATTCCCTGAGTTTAATGGTCATCAGCTAAATGGATCCTCCATTAATAGTGGCGGTATACCTCTGAGTACCAGGTGCTGGGGATAAATGATAGCTGGGGGGGGCACTTGGTAGCCTCATGTCATGCTTGTGAGCATTAAGTGGAAGTGGTCTCAGAAGTAATCAAAGGCAGTGGGAATTTCTATGTTGTCAGAAGTTTACCCGTGTGCAAGTTTTCACCTTTCAAACAATTACTTGTTCACTTCTCTTATTATGTGACTGGACTAAGAGAAGAATTTGGCCAGCCGATTTCAGATAAGGCCTCAAACAGAAGTTTAAGGATTAGTACTTTTGGGGGGGGGGGGCCTTAATTGTTGTTAAGGATATTTATATACTGCTGCTCAATTAAAAAAAAAAGTAAGTTTGTCTGCTAATAACTTTTGTTGAGCTTAATAAAGAAAATATGTTTCAACAATTGGAATTGTTGCTTCATTGGGCACAATCCAGCCAAAATGTAAAGATTTTTGAGTCTAATGGATTGCAAAAAGTGGAGATTCTTCACCACCTCCCCCTCATTTGCAAAGGAATTTTAAAATCGCTGTCTTAATCTGTGCATGGCCCGTATTTGCATTGATACGAAAGTTGAATCTCTGGCTTCCCTTTCCTGACATTTTGGGGACAGGGAAGGGGGTTACTTTTCAGCTGGGTCATATTTGAAAAGCAAGAGAAAGGACAAAAAATGCATTGCGTGTGCTGTTTCATTACCCCTGAAAGGACTGTCTTAGTTCTTGCAAACCTTACAAGGTGGAAAGAGGAAAGGGGTTAAAAATACAATAAAAATAATTACAACCTCCAGACGCAAAACTGTGAAGGGAGGGCAGTGGATCTGAATGAAGCACATTTGCTTATGTAAGGCTTGGAGGCAAGGTTAAAAAAAAAAAAAAAAAGACAGCAGGGGTGGGAGTCTTTTTTTCAGCTTCAGGAAAGGATTTAAGGTAGTAAGGATTGAATGAGATGAGCAGAATTTGCCTACAGGGTGAGGGGGGGGGAATTGTCTGTCTGTCTGCCTGTCTGTCTGATTGTCTGACAGACAGACAATCAATCAATCAATCAATCAATCAACCAATCAAGGGGAGCTTGCCCAAAGGAGATGGTTCACCAGGCAAATGTTGGCAGTGCCCATGAGATGGGGGCCCAGTGGGTAAATTGTACTTAGGCCCAGATCCAAAAGGGGGCCCAGGAGCCAAAGGAGGGGCCCCCAAAATTTCCTGGGATCTTACATTTTCCAGTCTCACCAGGGTCCATGAGAGAGGGCTGTGCAAGGGGTATAGTGTACCTGGGTCTGGGGTCAGAAAGGCGGCCTAGCAGCCAAAGGAGGGGAGCCAGAAATTTCCTGGGATCTCAGAAAATGCTTGCCTCTATTTTGGGAAGACTAGCATTCACTTTTTGTCTATGCCTGGTTGGCAACCTTCAGTCTCAAAAGACTATGGTATAAGCCTACAGCACCCGGTATTCCAAGGTGGTCTCCCATCCAAGTACTAACCAGGCCTGACCCTGCTTAGCTTCCAAGATCATGGTATAAGCCTACAGCACCCGGTATTCCCAGGCAGTCTCCCATCCAAGTACTGACCAGGCCTGACCCTGCTTAGCTTCCGATATCATGGCATAAGCCTACAGCACCCGGTATTCCAAGGTGGTCTCCCATCCAAGTACTAACCAGGCCTGACCCTGCTTAGCTTCATAGTTTTATATGCTGTAATTCATAGAAAATAGGACCCAATGATTGTATGAAATTATTGTCCAATGGAAAAGGGATAGAGCCCAAAAGAAACCTTGTACTCCTGAGAGAAGCTTTGTACCCCTAAATGAAATTCCACTCAGAGGCCTTAAATGTCAGCTGTTTTGCGAGTGGGGCACCCCATCTCTGAATGTTGGGGGGGGCACCATTTGGAGTCTCCCAGGGCCTGTGCTCCAGGTGGCTGGGTCTGCTGGATATTTTATTCACAGCTATCAATGAAAGTGCCGTCTTGCTGGGTCAGATCCTGGCCATGTCTTTCCCCAACCTGCTGAGTGCTTTGCTCTCTGTTTCCAGAGCCCATTCTTGGTGCCTGGCAGGATTCCCAATTGGCTGCCAATGGGGACAAGGATTTGGCAAAGCGTTTGCTCTCATTTATTATTTTAAACCTGTTTTTAAAAATAGCCACCCTGGGAACGTTGCACAGACGAGGTGGCACTTCGAGTGCTGGATAAAATACACCACCAAACGTTGTGATGGAGCTCCGAATGGGAGTGTTCCAGGGCTCCAGATCACCTTAAACGGGTGCCTTGGAATGCTCTTTGTGACTTGAAGTGCAGGGGGCAGTAGATTCAGGAGGGGAGAACAGGATCTTCATCACCAGTTATTTTGGAGTTGAGAGGCCAGGCACAATGTGGCAAACACCCGTAAGAGTCTCAGGGTGGACAGGAGGGCTTTTTAGAGTACATGAAAAGTGTGCTTTGGAGCTCCACTCACTGAGCCAAGCCTCCTACCAATGTTTTGCATCATGTCACTGGTCTTGCTGCCGGGCAACAGATGTCCAGGAGTCCCACCAGGAACCACCTCAAGTACCACTGGCTGTCCTTGTACTACTGGTTAAGAAATACTGCACTAGGTGGTTCACAGACCAGTTTCAGGTTTGTCCCCATTCATTTCAATGTGTGTTTTATTTTTAATCTATTAGACTTGATGCATTCATGGTACGTGACTGCATTTAGGGTAAAATTTCAGATTTGTACTTTTAACAGGCTACTGTGTGTACAGTATATGCTTTTAATAATGATAGCAGGGCGTACTCCTGGGTCATTATGAACCGAATTGCAGCCTTTGGAATGTTTGGGGAATTTTTATTTTTTATTTTTTAATAAACAGATCAGCAACTGCTTGAGTGGTTTTCTTTTAAATAACTTTTAAAACTTATTGTAAACTTTTAATTTACTTGATCGCTTTGATTTTGTTGTATGGGAGTGTTAAAATTTTCCTGCTTGATGATGTCACGTTCAGCCATGACATCACTTCTGGTGGGTCCCAACAGATTGTCTCTCTAAAAAGCGATAACAGCTTTGTAAGTTATACATGATTGGACCAATGTCAGATTTGGTCAACTAACTGATGGCTTTTGACCAGTCAAATGCACAGTCTGAACCGATTACCTCCTTCCTTTTAATGTTGTCTGTCTAGGCCTCATTCCCTGGCAACCTCCACCTTGTGATGGTTTTACGCCCCACCGGATTTTTCCAACGCACTTTTACCGACATCGGATTTCGGTTCAGTCAGGAGGACTTCCTGCTCAAATTGCCGGTAAGAATATATATAGGCATACACAACACTTGCCTTGTTGTAGCAATTTGATCCATAGCTGACTCTGGCAGAGCAGGGAAGAGATGCTTGTTGTCATGCAAGGTTGTGAAACTATAATGCCGTTTTTAACTAGCACACACGCAGATTATATCTGTGCAAAAATCCCAACAACATCCGCAATAAATTTGTAGAGGAGAAAACAGTGATAACAAAATAAAAACCCATAACACCACTTTCTGCACTTCTCTTTAAAAAAAAAAGCAAAACAAAAACACCCCGAAATCTGTATTAAAAAAAAAAAGAAAACCGTTTAATTATTATGTATTTAATGGGTGGGTGCTTCGGCAATAACTGTGGCTTAATCTGCTGACACTATACCACCTAGATAACCTTCATGCTATGCTTTTAAAGTGATTACAATTTAAAATTGTAATGTAAATTTTGAATGAAAATGCACAACACCACTCTCTGCACTTCTAACTTTGGAAAACACCAAAATCTGCAAAAAAGATCCCATTTTCTCCCACCTCTACCAATTAACCTTTGGTGGACATTAAGTTAATGCTGTGGAAAAATTTAAAAAGGGTCTTAAAGTCACAGATGATTGATTGATTGATTGATAAGATTTGGCAGATGTTTCCCTAAGGTTAGGTCTCAGACCAACAACAACAGTATTTATATACCACTTTTCAACAAAAAGTTCACAAAGCGGTTTACAGAGAAAATGAAATATCTAATGGCTCCCTGTCCCAAAAGGGCTCACAATCTAAAAAGATGCAACACCAGCAGACAGCCACTAGAAAAGACACTGCTGGGGTGAGGTGGGCCAGGTCTCAGACCATTGGATGAATACCATCCAATGAAGCACCATTGGATAAATACCATCCATTTGTACTGGTGAACCTATTTGAGATTTTTCCCAATGAGAACATTTTAAACTGGGGGGGGGGGGGAAGACTCTGAAGTACATGTAGATATTCCCCTATCCAGACATCCAAAATCTGGATTAATCTAAAACCTAGACATTTTTTAAAACTTTCTATGGTGTAAACTCTAGAACAGGGGTGCTCACACTTTTTTGGCTCGAGAGCTACTTTGAAACCCAGCAAGGCCCGGAGATCTACCAGGTGGGAAGGAAGCGTCTGACAGACACATCCCTCCCGCGGCCTAGCTCCTGCTCTTCCGGCATGCAGCGCCACAAAACTGATTAAACTGACTAAAGTCTAGTCAGTTTTGTCAGTTTTGTTGCTGCATGCCTGAAGAGCAGCTAAAGTGTCAGTTTCAGTGTCAGTTTAGTGTCAGCTAAATAGTCACTAGATGAAACTGACATATTAACAGTTTGGAGAGACAGGGCTCCACGATCTACTCATTTTGCCTCGCGATCTACCGGTAGATCACGATCCACCTATTGAGCACCCCTGCTCTAGAAGGTCTTATGTTCATTCCCATGTACAACGCAGGCGCAGGCTATAAATTCTATTCTCTGCTCTCTGGTGTGTTCCTGTACAGACGTTGTTGAAAAGTGCCTGAGAGGCCACCAGACGCCCGTATGTGTACCAGTGAAAAGAGCAAAAGGAGTATTTCTCAGTATATTTATGCAATTATTCAGAAATCCAGACAAATCCAAAATGCAGGCACCTCCTTGTCCCAGGAAGTCTGGGTAAGGCGTACTCAACCTATACTCATTACTCCAGTCCCAAAACCAGGTCTCAGATGGTTGACTGTTCGCTTCATCCCAAGCAACTTGATGGGGATCTGTTTGTCTTGTTCAGAATGTCCAGAGGGAAGAGCACCTGTGTTAGATGCAGGGATGTTCCAGGTTCAGTCCTTGGCGGTGTCTCCAGCTGGGGCTTGGAAGACACCTACCCATTTGAATCCTTGGAGAGTTGCGGCCAGTCAGTGTAGGTGATACTTGGATAGGTGGACCAAAGACTGACTCAGCAGGTGGCAGCCTCTTGTCTAATGTGTTAAACCTGACTGCAGGTTGAATTTATTCCAGGCTCATCTTTTCCTGTCTGTTTTTAAAATAGCAGGTGTGCCTCACTTAGCGATGTTCTGACCAACGGACCACTTATACAATGGTCTGTTGTTGGTTAACTGTACAAATCAATTGGTGTCATCACTAAGAGGCCCCGGAGACCTCTTCTGGGTTGCGCCTGGCCTCCACGGACCTCCAAATGGCCAGCAGAAGCCTCTGGAAGCTAAGTCCGGTTTTCAGAAAGCTACTTTTGGTTTGCTTCTGAAAACTGGAAGTCGCTTCTGGAGGCTTCTGTGGGACATTTGGAGGCCTGTAGTGGCCTGGCATGACCTGGAAGAGGACTTTGAGACCTAATGACAATGCAAGCAACACAAACATAGGTTTTTCACGTAACAACAAAATTGCTTAATGACGGAGTTTGGAGAATGTATTGCTGTCGTAAAGCAATGCCTACCTGTATATGGTAAAGGCACAATCCTGAAAGCACTCTGGGCCAACGCAAGTCCCTTGCACTTGCCAAAGCAGTCACAAAAGTACTGGAAAGCACTACTGTGCCGTGTCTGGAGGAGGGAGACTGATGCGAGCACTGCTCAGCTGGCATAAAGGGTGAATCCGTGCCAACCAGGTTCAGCTTGCGCAGAGGTCTGACGGGCAAGTAGAGGGCAAGAGGGAGGCATTTTGGGGTGGGGGAGGGTGGGCAGTGGGCGGGCCCATGGGTGGGCAGGAGGTGAGTAGGGCCAGGATTCAGCACTTATGCCAGATCCTAACCCTGTTTCTGGGCAACCCGGGGCAGCTCTGGCCTGCTAGGTTCCAATTAGTCCCATTGGGGCTGCTGCAGCATGACGTAGGGTAAGGGAAAGTGGTTCCCCTTGCCCCAGGCTGTGCCAATTTCAGCCCCCATCCTGTCTAGGATGTGGGGTAGGACCGCCAGCTCTAGGGCAGGATTGGATTGGTCTGTAATTGTTTTTAATCTGTGCTACCTTGAGCATTTTTGTTAATGTGGAAAATTAAGATAAAGAATATTTCTATAAATTAAAAAAAACAACACAACTATTTAATCCTCCCATATGAAACTTGTTTCCTCCACGAGGGTGAACCCTTCCTTCTTTCTCTCTCTGTCCCACAGGTTGTAATGCTGAGCTCTGTCAGCGACTTACTGACGTACATCAATGAAAAACAGTTGACGCCTGAATTTGGAGGCACCTTGGAGTATTGCCATAGTGAATGGATGATCTTCAGGACTGTACGTCCCTCTCTACCACTCCTTTTTTGGGTGTAGCCTGGGTAATTGTGGATGGTACAATTTTTAGGGTAATATTAATCATAATAATAACTAGGTATTTATATACCGCCTTTCTGGTCATCGGATTACTCCTCTGACTTTATTCAAGGCGGTTTACATAGGCAGGCGTTTCTAAATGCCTCAAGGGGATTTTTACAAACATAGAGGTTCTCTCTTTCAAGAACATTTCAGATGGATCTTCCTGGTTTGGTCTCACTTCTGGCCTCCAGTTCTCCCACGCAGGCTGGCAAGCAGCTCCATCTCTCACATGGAGGGCAGCCAAGATGCTTCTTGCTCACACCAAGAGCAGGTGGAATCACTCAGCTGGGCTTGTCAGCTGCTTCAAGGTCTCGCCGTTCTCAGCTGTCCAGGGAGCTGCCGGTGTCCTCGAACTGGCGACCGTCTGATGTTATCTTCGGGCTAACGGAGGCTCTACCCTCTAGACCTGACCTCCTGCCCATCTGGACTGGATGCAGTTGATGGTGGTTGTGGGGTGGGAGGTTGCTTCAAGGCAGTAATGTATGTGGGTGCTTTAATATATGTCTTGTCAAACCATTAGTAGCCAAGGAGCAGTTTTCAGATCTGAACCATTTAATCAGAAAAGCTGCATGGGTTGGTGAGAAGGATGTGGTCATGCGGACCTCCAGGAATGGGTAGTCCAAGACCGGTTTAGTCTGTGCATGAACAACAGTTTGCTCAGACTAAGAGATCAAGTCAGTGTTGGTGGCTTTTATGGGACCAGGTGGGAACCCTATTGGCTTCTGGTGTCACCTGATCCCTCTTGACTTTATAAATGCAATACCACCCTCCAGCCACAATGGTGGCCCTGTAGCACCACAGAGAACCATCCATCAGTTCCTTCCTCCTCCAGTGGTGCATTTAATTAAGTGCATGAATTCTGCTGCTAGGACCTGGTGTGAGATCCTTGGTGACTTGTAGTACCATACTCGAGCGTTGCCTCCTTTGGGAGACAGGGAGGCCTTGCAGGTTGTTAGAACAACCAACAAGCTTGGGGAATCAAAGCAAGCAGGTGAGCATCTTGGGAAGGGTACAGTAAGTGTTTTGGTATCTGGGCAAGTTTGTGTGCATGAAGTAAACCCCATCCAATAGATCTCCCCAAGAGCAGGCATTTGTCTGCTTCATGTTGCCCTTGGGATCCCTAGAAAAAATCAGGTATGCAACATGTTGGGAACCCACTAAAAACCCAACCATCATTTATTGATGCAACTTTTGCTGAACTTCAGCTTGTCTGCCAGCTGATGAGCCAAAAACTTTCTCTCCCCAGGCGATAGAAAGTTTTGCACTAACGGTGAAGGAGATTGCACAGATGCTGCAGTCCTTCGGCATGGAGTTGGCAGAAACGGAACTGCCGGATGACACCTATTCGATAGAGCGCATCCTGGCTTTGCGCACCGAGAAATACTACCAGCTGAAGGTGGGTCTGAACCAAACTGAAGTTAGATCTCAAATCAGTCTTAAGTTCTGGATTGATAGGTCCAAGTCTCCTGGGAAAGAAGGGAAGCCTTTAGCCACTGACACAGCACATGCAGGAGAAAGATGGCTTTTCACCTTGAAGGTTCTGGGGCAAGAATCTAGTAGTGCGGTGGGATTGGAAGAAGCTTATATCATGTATTTCTTTTGCAGGGAGACATTACAGCTGTTACCAAAGAGGGCAAGGCACTGTTGTGCAGCTTAGAGGAACCCAATGTAGAAGGACCTGATGAGGAGCAACCCCAGGAGAGGTGTGGTGACTGGGAAACTGTCAATCGGTGAGCACGATGTTTGTGGTGCGGTTTCCAACCTAGACGGTTTTCCTGCCAAAAATCCCCCCCCCACTCCCCCATGTTTATTCACAATATCTGACATATGGCCAGGATCTTTGCAGTCTTTGATATACGGTGCAATCCTAACCCCTTATGTCAGTACTTTCCAGCACTGGCATATGTTGGGGAATAACAACACTGAGTAGTGGTTATCAGATGAGTATCTGGTTCTTTAAAATTGAAATTCTATGTGGTCCCTTTAATGGTCTTTTTAAAGGGTGTGTCCCCTTGCTGATTCCTCCTTATGTATATATAGCTTCTTGTTTGCTGACTTTAGTAGAACAGGAGAGTGTATTTTAATCTCTGTTTTTAACTATTGTTTTATTATACTTGCATGCATCCAGGGGCAGCTTTTTAGGGCTCCTGGTCTTCTAGTTTTAAGAACCTTGATGTGAGAAATGTTTGTATAAGTCTGCATCAGATAGTAAGTAAACTGCCTTTGATCTTAACTTTTGGATCTGAGTTTTTTTGTGCCTTGGTTTGCAAACAGCCTGGGTAGAAGACTTAAAGTCTTTTGCCTGAGTTTTTGCCTGAACCAATAGCATAGCGGTGCCAATGGGACATGGGCTGCATCCTGCAGTTGGGTGGCACTCATGGAGACCTCCTCAAAGTAAGGGAATGTTTGTTCCCTTACCTCAGAACTGCATTGCCCTCATGTCATACTGGAAAGCACTGACATAAGGGGTTAGGATTGCGCCCATAGAGAATTAATTGGGGCCTGTGAGGCTAGATTGAGGCGTCATTCTCTTCAGGGGCACGCGTTCGAATGTGCCATCATGAGCTCAGCAGAATTTAGGCCATCAGCAGAAGCTTTAATGAATGAATAGCTGAGCCTAGGAAAAGGCTGAGAGCTGTTCTTCTGGAAGTAGCCCCCTCTTCCAGACACTTACTCTCCTGAACTTCAGTTCCATGCAGAATTCAGTGGTCCACTTCTTATTTTAAACCCTTCTTTTTCTAAGGATAGACTTAACAACACAGTCTTTTTGGCTCCTGCTAGAAAGGCAGTTAAAAAGCTAAATAAATAATCTTCCTCTCGCTGTAAAAGGTTGCTTGCACAGCTGCATGAGATGGAAACTGCTTTTGATGGATTCTGGGAGAAACATCAGCTGAAGATGGAACAATATTTACAGTTGTGGAAATTTGAGCAACATTTTCAAGAGGTAGGACGGGGCAGCTGCTGTTCCCACCTTCCCAAGCCACTTGTATCAGGTCATTTTCATTTTTTGTTGAAAAGTGGTATATAAATACTGCATTATTATTATATTATATAGTACACATTTAGAACTGAGAACCACTTTTTAGAATGAGAATCTGTTGGGACCCACCGGAAGTGATGTCATGACCGAAAATGACATCGTCAAGCAGGAAAATGTTTAACAATCCTAGGCTGCAATCCTACCCACACTTATCCAGGTGTAAGTCCCATTGACTATCCTTGTTAAAAGTATATACATAGTAGCCTGTTAAAAGTACAGGTCTGTAACATTTTCCCAAATGCAGTCACATACCAGTCTATTATATTAAAAATAAAATATTGAAATGAATGGAGACCAAACTGAAATTGGCTCGTGACCAAACACTGCTATATATATATATATATATATATATATATATATATATATATATATATATATATATATATATATATATATATATATATATAATATATTATGATATAATATATATTATAATTATTATATAATGGTGATGATGATGATGATCATCATCATAAAATTTCCAACGTTTGAATGAACTTTTTTTGAACTGTTTTGTTGACCCACAAAAGAGCTTTAAACCCAGCCTATGAATAATTGTGTGCTCAAGACAGGTTTGAATGAAAAAAAAAAAACAAACTTCTCTCTTTGTTTTAGCTCAGTAAAGCCATCGAATTTTTAATGGACCAGCAAGAGGAACTGCGCGACACTGGAGATAACATTGCTCAAGTAAAAGACAGGCTTTCGGACCTGGATAACTTGGACAAACTAGCACAGGTGAGCTGGTCTTCTGAACTGTAGAAGATGATGAACTGTCCCAGCCCAGTGACAGCAATCTGCAGGATGAATCAGAGAGGATTCCAGCAATAATTATCCCTTCGCTACCAGAAGTAATTGTCCCTATTTGGGTGATGAATTACTGATTAAGAAGAGTTTTATTTCCTGTGTACTTCCTGCATATACATTTGGACTCTGTATAGAAGTCTGCCAGATCTATTGCAACTCTGCTGGCTTTGTGGTAATTGAGCCATTCTGTTTACAAACTAATGAGCAGTGATTAGGGTGTGTGTGTGTGTGTGTGAATAAGTATTTCTCAGGGGTGGCCAAACTTGTTTAATAGAAGAGCCACATATGATAAACTTCAGATGTTTGAGAGCTGCAATACTTAAGAAGCATTTAAATTCTTAAAATATATTTACACACCTTGAACATTAACATTTAAATCCAGGGGACTCTGGGTTTTTTGCCATGTAAATAATGATAAAGCTTGAAAATGTCTTATTTACCTTTTATATTAGTTGTGATGCAAAAAGGAGCTCAGCCAACATATTTTCGTGAGCCACACGTTATATGTCAAAAGGCCACATGTCACTTCTGAGCTGCGGTTTGGCCACCCTGGTACATATATATGGTACACACCTGGTACATACCTGGTACACCCTGGTACACACCTTATACACACCTGGTACACACCTTATACACCCTGGTACACCCTTATACATAAATATGTATACCAGGGTATGTGTATATACATATATCAGACATTTATTTTATGTAAAACCTATGTCCCACTTTTCTTTAAAACAATCCTTCAGTATTAGTGGATAAGGAGAACAGAGTAGCAGATAGCAAGAGACAGGAGGGAATTCTGTCCCTTGCAGGTAGGCAAATTTGCGTATAAAGTGAACTGACTGTGGTAATATGTGATAGCAACAGGGCCTTGGAGAAAAATTTTATCAGGGGGTACAAAGTTTCTTTTGGGCCCCTTCCCAAAGGAGGAGGGGGCAGTGGGGGCAGGCAGAACAAGGGGCCAAATAAGCTGGGGGAGGGTGCTGACAGCCAGAACAGTCTTTGGAGCCCAGGTCTACCAGGCTTCTTGATGCGGAGCCCAGGTCTACCCGACCATGCAACACTGGCAGCTAGATAAAGTAATATGGAAACCCAAACACACGCCTAAGTGTCTCTAAAATCTTTGAAATTTAGAAAATCTATTTGCAGAAAATGAGCATCATCACAGATGCTTGCACTAGAATGGACAGTGTGCTGTGTGCACCAAAATGAACTTCTGCAGCAGCTGTAGCCCTACAACTGTGTCCCTGAACCCCTTCATGGTTATGGGATCCACAAGCCAAAAAGCTCCTGTAGCAGGCCGGTTTCCTCCCAGATTTGATTCTGTTAGGAAGGGTCATGGATGCATTCCTGGGCCCGGTGTGTATGGCTTGTAGCAGCAGTTGCCACTTTATGGCTGTGGTTGTGCCCCCAGCATCATGTGCAGGCAGTGAGATTGGAAAACATAATATCTCAAGACTATCTGGGGCCCCTCCTTTGGTTTCTGGGCCCCCTTTCTGACCCTGGTCCCGGATAGAAATTACCCCCTTTATCCCCCTCTCCTAGGCCCTGGATAGCGATGCAACATTTCTCTCCTCTCTTTGTTTTTCCGTGCAAGGATGTAACAGGCAAGGCACAAGTGGTGATACTTCACGGGCACCAGCTGGCAGCCAACCATCATTACGCCCTCAACTTGATCTGCCAGCAGTGTAACGAACTGCGACACCATTCAGACGTCCTGCTGGAGGAGATCAAAAGGAAGCACGTCCGGCTGCAGAAGACCTTGGACCTCCTCACCACTTTGCAGCAGGTAACAACCTTCGTTGCTGTCTGTGCATGCTGAGAAAGAGCTGAGTGCGATGTGCAGAGTCCACCTTCCTTGGAAACTCAGCTTTCATTTTTAAGAAGATCAAGTTTCTAGCCCTCATGAAGTGCTTGGAAATATGGGAGTGACTGCTTGTCAAGAGCCAGGGAAGTGGATATGGATAAGATTTCCAGTGATCAGGAGTCTTTTCTCTGAGCAATACAGGCAGAATAAACAATGTGGAATGACGCAGGTCTGTTCAGATCCAGTTGCAGAATTAAGCTTTGATTGTTATCTAGACAACACACTGGATAACATTTGCACAGAATTTTGAGTGTAGCACCAAGTCCCTGCTGCCCGAGTGATGGCTGTCTGTCTCCAGTGGCGATCTCCTTGATTGTGCCTCATTTTTGGCCTAGTCCAGGGGTGTCCAAACATTTTGGCAGGAGGACCACATCATCTCTCTGACACAATTGGGGGTTGGGAAAAAAAAGAATTAATTTGCATTTAAAATTTGAATGAATTTACATAAACCGATATATTAGAGATGGACCTTAAATGAATGAATGAAGGTCTCACGATAGCTCAAAGCCTATAAAGGCCTTGCAAAAAGAAAGGCTGGCCTTTCTTTTGCTGCAGCTGCTGTTTCACAGACGTGAAACCGCAAGCAGCACAGGGAGCCCTTGGTCTGCAACTCCCACGAGAGGTCAAACAGTTGGCCCTCATGTGAAGAACAGTTGCATCGGACCAGCGTGGCCTCCAGCAAGTCTCTGGTGGGCCAGAAGCTCATTGGAGAATGGGGGCTCCCCGAGGGCCGAATTGGGGGTCCCCGAGGGGTGCAAATGGCTCCCAGGCCAGGGTTTGGACACCCCTGGTCTAGTCAAAGTCAGCTGCTATTAGATATCTTGGCTCTTGTCTTTGTGTCTTGCCAAAGCTCAGTCGCCTTACTTGACGTTTCTTTGGTAATAAACTGCAGGCGCAATGGCCTATTCCTTCGGTTTTTGGATAGCCAAGTGGTTCCCAGTAATAAACTATGGAATTGTAGATTTGAAAGTGACCCACGAGGTCATCTATTCCATCCCTCTGCCTGTAGCAGGAGCTCCTGGAGCGTCTCCAGCAGGTACCAGTTGAGCCTCTGCTTGAAGACCTTCAGTGAAGGTGAATCTGCCACCTTCTTTGGTGAAGGGGGGGGGCAGCATTATACGTAAAAACTGTATACACTTGCTCAGAAATTCAACCAAATGGTCAAGGGAGAGCATCTGGGTCAAAGTTAGGGGGAAAAGTAACAAACACAGCCATAAAGATATTCACAACAGTGAACTCCATTCATGGAGAGGGCAACCAGCTTCAGCAGTGGTGGAAGGTCTTCCACAGTTTCCTTCCTGCTTCTGCCCTCTCCTGTATCCAAGCCTGTCATCAGGTTGTTGTTGTTGTTATTATTAACAGTATTTATATACCGCTTTTCAACTAAAGTTCACAAAGCGGTTTACAGAGAAAAATCAAATAACTAAATGGCTCCCTGTCCCAAAAGGGCTCACAATCTAAAAAGATGCAAAAGAATACCAGCAGACAGCCACTAGAACAGACAGTGCTGGGGTGAGGTGGGCCAGTTACTCTCCCCCTGCTAAAAAAAGGAGCACCCACTTGAAAAAGTGCCTCTTACCCAATTAGCAGGGGTGAGGGGTAAGTAATTATTATTGAGTGAGATGCATAACACTGTCCTGTTTTCAGCTCCTTCGGTCTTCAGGGAGTCTCAGGCAGTCTGGTTCTGATGTTCTGGAAGGACCTCAGTCATTTTAATACGCGAACAAAGGAAGCATTTGTATATCTCTGTAATAACAAAACATTGCCCTTTGCACTTGTCAATTGGCTCTGGTGTGTCTGGCATTGATTTGGGCGACTGAATGATGTGCAAAGTGCCTTCTTGGTCCGTGCTGGTCTAAGAGTCTTAACAGTGCTAGAATAAACAAGGTCTCCTGACTCCTGTGACAAGCAGTTCTGCCTAGCACAGGAAGAGACAAAGGCTGCAATCCTATCCACACTTTCCTGAGAGTAAGCCCCATGGGACTTACTTCTGAGTAGACCTGGTTAGGCTTGTGCCCAAAGAATGAGAAAAGGGGAACTAAGAGCTGGCAAGGCTATAGAAGGTGATTTGTGACTGTTTGGCTTATGCATTATGAGGTCCCATCCTGTCGCCTTAAGTTCCCTGCATATTTCCAGTCTCTCGGTTCTTTAACGTCCACATCCACTTCTTCGTAGGTCCCTTTGACATTCTCTTTTGCAGAAAGTGTTGTTTAGCCTTCTGTTTTTTTTGTGAATTCTCCTGTATCCAAGCCTGTCATCAGGTTTCAACCAACCCTTCCACCTCCGCTACTGCTGCCAGTTGACCGTCTCTGGCCTAGATAATTCAACTTATGAGCCTGTTTTCATGCCTTTTTCTGCCAGGCCCTGGATTGCTGCGATGAAGGCGCCTACCTTCTAGCCAACCAGCCAATGGACAAATGCCAGTCTCGGGAAGGTGCCCAGAAAGCTCTCCAAGACATAGAGAAGTTCCTCGAGAGCTCCTCGCCCCATTTAAACGCCAATCCCCAAGCCCTATACTCAGACTTTGAGCTCATTTTAACGCCTGAACTCAAGGTAGGTCCATGGAAACCACCCAACATCCACCGACTCCAATGACAAGACCTCCACCATTGGTGTCTGATCTCATTTTGTGGAACTGTCTAAGGATTGTGGGGGTCACTAACTGAGACTTGTTAACTTAGATCCAAGACCTTGATTCTTTTTTTTCCCATATGGGTGGAGCAGTGCCCAGTTTCTGACCATAGGTGGAAATAACCCCACACCAACTTGTCAGCACTTGGTTGATGCCATACTTAGCATGGCAGTAGCACAGGAGTTCAGAGAATTTAATAATCCTGGCCAGGTTTTACCCAAACATTTTTTGAAGCAGTGGAACTGATTTGAAAATACCCTCGTTGTGTTTTGCTGTCCCACATGTAGCTCTGAAAAACTGGTTTTTCCAATATAGACAGTTTGAATGGGGGGGAGCTATGGAAGGCACCTGTTGACTAGCACCTAAGATGTTACCAACAGGACCTTCCATCTTCCAATGTCCATAGGAGTTTTACAACCATTGCAAAATAAAAAAATGGTTATTTCAGGGAGCGGGAGTAGCCTGCTTCTGGTGCATGAGAGGAGAGTCAAAACTTGGCTTTCAACTTGCTGAGATGTGCCCCTTGAATGCAAGTTGCACAGATCTTGCAAAGGTTTCATAGAACTTGGAGTATCACCTTCCTCTCTCTCTCTGACCTCTTGGAAAAAAAAATACTTTCATGCTAGTTTGGCTTAACTCAGTGTAGTTTCTTACTTTGATCAGACGAAAGATAGGTTGCATGATTGCTCTTAAAATTTGCCTTCAGTCTTCACTCGACTCCAGGTGTGGTCCACCCTCAAACTGCAATTAAACCTGAAACATGTATATTAATCCTGAAACACTTACTGGTGTTGACCAATATTGGTTATGTGTTGGAAAGGACAAATTTTCCTATAACTTAAAATACACAGAATTAGGGGAATCGCTAGGGGCGTGTGTGGGGCAGGTGCAGGGGGTCTGGGTTGCCTTGGGTGGCACCCACTAAGAAGGTGGCACCACAGGAAAAGCCTAGCACATGCCCCAGGTTCAGTGGTCTTCTTCCCTGTGTCAACAAGAAGCAACTCGGTGCAGCAAAAGATGGCCTTGGGGGGGGTGTTGACCTTGCTCGGTCTTGGCCATATTCAGCCACTCTGAGTGCTTCCTGTTAACGAAGAATACAGAAGTGACTCAGCTGAGCTCCGAGCCTGGCCAGCTTGGTCAAGTTGCTCCTTTGCACTGGGCCCAGCCGCTCCAAGTTTCCAAGCCTCTGGGCCCAGCCACTCCAAGTCTGGCTGCTGAAGCACTTGGAGAAGAGGGAAGAAGCGAGTCAACCAAGTTGTCTGGGCCGCTCCGAGCCCGGCCAGCTCGGCCAAGTCACTTCTTTACTCCACAGTACTGAGAGTCTCACTTATAGAAGTTTCCTTTTGGAATCTGCAGGCACGGATCCAGACAGTCCAGGTCAAGCTGGAGAATGTGCGCTGTATGTTCGAGAACAGGCAGGCGTGCTTCAGGAAGTTGGTGGACAAGCAAGCGCGCCCTGTGCAGCTTGTCGCCCCTCGGCCGGAAAACTCACCTCGCTCGAAGTCTCCATTGTTCTCCCCCAAACATGGTAACACCCTTTTGCGATACGGCACCCAGACATGTTCATGAGTAAGCCTTGGGAAGGTGCGGATAAGAGTGGAGCTGGGAACACAGCCTGTTTCTGTTGGGGCGTAGGGGAGAAAATCTGCTCTGAAAGGAACCTATTGGCTAGTGCCAGTGATGTTAACAGTAGATTTTTCCAACGTTCTAATCCCCAGAACAGTTTTGTGGGTTGCAATTTAAATACCCTGGAACCTCTCCTGAAATTATCAGATTTAGGGCACAATCCTAACCCCTTGTGTCAGTGCTTTCCAGCACTGGCATAGCGGTGCCAATGGGACGTGTGCTGCATCCTGCAGTTGGGTGTCACTCACGGAGGCCTCCTCAGAGTAAGGGAATGTTTAGTCCCTTACCTCAGAGCTGCATTGTCCTGATGTCCTGGAAAGCACTGACATAAGGGATTAGGATTGCGTCCTTAATTATTTAGGTATCTTGTGGCCTGCATAACTGTGTGGGGAACAACAGTGACCTACAGATTTCAGTACCTGTTTTAACACTTTTGGCTGTTCACTTAACAGGGAACCAATATAGGCATGCAAAGTGATTTTTTTTTTTTTTTGAGAGGAACATTCCCCCTGTCCCATCCTTATTTTCCAAACCTATATGAAGGTTTTAGAGGTCATAAGAACAGCCCCACTGGATCAGGCCCCTTTCTAAATCTGACATGCACAATTTGTGACCCAGCAAACCAAATGCAATTCCCCCAGCCACGTACCTTGAATGAGGTGTGCACTTTGATCCTCGCAGGCCCAGAAAAAAACAGGTGATATATGAAGTCTCTCATCATCCACAGTTGACAGCTGATGGCCTTTATTCTGCTTTGTGGGCCCTAAGTTTAAGAACATAAGAACAGCCCCACTGGATCAGGCCATAGGCCCATCTAGTCCAGCTTCCTGTATCTCACAGTGGCCCACCAAATGCCCCAGGGAGCACACCAGATAACAAGAGACCTGCAAGGCTTCCTGGGAATTGTAGTTAAGAACATAAGAACAGCCCCACTGGATCAGGCCATAGGCCCATCTAGTCCAGCTTCCTGTATCTCACAGTGGCCCACCAAATGCCTCAGGGAGCACACAAGACAACAAGAGACCTGCATCCTGGTGCCCTCCCTGGCATCAAAGTTTGAATGTGCCAATCCTGTGTATTGACCTTTATAATTTAGGGGGGGAAATGGCTAAGTGGGAGAAGGGCTTGACAGAGGTTTTAAAAATGATGATGGGGCAGTGGTGAAGGAGATAGATTTTTATCCTCCTAAACTCACAATACAAGTGTTTGGGGTTGTCCAAAACAAATGGATGATCAGTGGCTTCACAACACATGAGAAGTCAAGAGTTGGAGCATGACACGCAACTGAACTTTGGAACTCCTAGCCGCAAGCTGCCATGAACATCTGCTCACTACAGTGTTTGTCAAGGAATGAGACCCTTCACAAGGCACATCCTGTTCTCCTAAGAACAGTCTTATACAAGAGACGTCTGCTGTCCTGAGCAGCGTATAGAAGTGGGGGGGAGGCAGGGCCTCTGAGAGGAATTTTATCAGGGGGTACAAAGTCTATTTTGGGCCCCTTCCCTTCTCCATTGGATCGTAATTTCATACGAGCTTTGGATCATAATTTCTACAAATTGAGATATTTAAAACTACACAGGCTTACAAAAATGTGAATGCTAATTTTCACACAATATATGCAAACATTTACTGAGATCCCAGGAAATTTCCAGCTCCTCTTCTTTGGCTCCTGGCTCCCCTCTTGCCCTCTGGTCCCAGGTATGATGTACCCCCTTGCAGCACCTCTCGTGGTCCCTACTGAGATTGGAAAATGTAAGATCCCAGAAAATTTTTGGGCCCCCTCCTTTGGCTCCTGGGTCCCTTTTTGACCCTGGGCCCGGGTACAATTTACCCCCTGCACCCTCGGTCTCATGGGCCCTGGTAGGGATCTAAAGTCAAGATTGGCTCAGAACGTCTCAGCACCGGTAATTCCTGTAGCCCACTTTATCCCACTATGCCTGACCAACATCCCTCCAAAGCCCCAGTCACAGAAAGTCTTGCTCCTTGAGATCATTCCACTTGGAGATGCTGGGTATTGCACATGGGATTTTCTGCATGCTGTGCATGTCTTCAGTCACTGAGCCATGGACTTGGAATGCTGGCCCAAATCCCCCTTCCCCCGCCCTATAAGATTCATCCTTACAGCTTGTATGCCCCTGCAGTCTCTCCAGCAATCTGGTCTGTTTTGTTTTGTTCCCCGCCTCTTCCAGGAGCTCGTTTCTTTCCGGCACGAGGACCGGCGTCACTACGACCTTGCGGGAATAATAATGTGTAACCATTTTATTTTTGCAACAGCAGACTTGGAAGACGGGTCTCCTTCTCTTCATATCTGTTTGCATTCCTCTACATCAGTTTTTCTCCCTACATCCTTTGCCCATTACTTCGTTAAAGGTGCTTCTTCTCTATACCTGATTTTCCACACTTGAAATGTGCAATGAAATAGATAGGCCATTTTTTATTTATTTTGTGCTATGGTTAGAAGAGACATGGTTATGTGTCTGCAACACAGCAGAAAAGCAAACACAATACAGCCTGTTATGTCTTTAAAAATGTTCATTTGTTTGCTGCTGCTTGCTGAGTCAGATCATTGCTCTATCAAGCTCAGCATCGTCAATCCTTAACTGGTAGCAACATGCAGGGCTTCAAGCAGGGTCTTTCCAAGCGAGGTGATGCCAAGGATTGAACTGGAGTCCTGCATACGCAGCAGATGCTCTCATACTAAACTGTGGACTGTCCCCATTTTCTGCCTCAAGGGCCTTCCACTCCCTTTTCTTGACCACCCTAATCTTTTTTATAGCTATGTATCTTAAAGCCTTGAGTTCAAATCTCACCTGTGCCATAAACTCAGTAGGTGGTTTCAGGCCTTCTGCTCCCTTGTCTTGACCATCCTAATCTTTTTTATAGCTATGAATCTTAAAGCCTTGAGTTCAAATCTCACCTGTGCCATAAACTTGATGGTCTCAGGCCCTCTGCTCCCTTGTCTTGACCACCCTAATCTTTTTTTATAGCTATGTATCTTAAAGCCTTGAGTTCAAATCTCACCTCTGCTATAAGCTCAGTAGGTGGTCTCAAATATGCACTGGCTTTACTGTTGTTGTAACAGTTACAATGAACTAACACCTGTGTGATATACATGCTGATGCTAAGTTTTATTCACTTTAAATTCTAGTTTAAAATTTCTGTTTTATTTTTCTGGTTGTTTTTATTGGGTTATGTTAATTCTTGTGAAATATTTTTTCTTCTGGAAGGCAGAGAGCATGTGATAGAGTTAATGGATCCTAGGATAGCTAGCACAGTAAATGGATACTAGCCCCACACTAAGACGACAATTGGTTTGCATCAGTGGTATATCTGAAAATGCGTCCCCATCCAAACAGAGAGGGGGAGATCATGGGGTGGGAAACCAGCCTTGTCCATCCCACCAAGTGAATTTATTCAGCAGGCTGCACAGAGAAGGGGAGATGGAGAAAAAGCCAGCCCTGTTCCGCTAAATGAATTTATACAAAATTTCACAGATGCTAAGCCCCTCTTAAAAAAGACATGAAAAATAGTATACGTTTACCTCTTTTTGGAGGTCCCCTGAAACTGGTGCAAAAGCGCACCATTGGTAGAATATGGGTAAGTCCATGTCTGGAACCTCCCTTCAAGTCGTGCCCAAAATGTCTCTACTTGCCACACCCTAGATATGCCACTGGGATGCATAGAGATTTGTTCTATAAAGCAGTGGCTCTCAAACAGTTGAGCACCAGGACCCACTTTTTAAAATGACAATCTTTCGGGACCCACCTAGCTTTACGAGACTTTAAAAAAGGCGATCTAGAAATAGATTATTTAATTATTTAATTATTTATTTATTTATGACTAATATTTTATTACCTGTCCCCGCTACCTGTCATTTACTTAAGAAACACATGCACACACACCAGAAACAAGACACTCAAACATTTATCCCTATATTTACACAAGCTGTTTGTAGGGCAATTAGGAGCTATCTTGCAAACTGCAGGAGCTCAGCTCTTTGCAGGGCAGTTAGCAACTATCTGATTTTTGAGTAGCCTAGGGCTTGAGGCATTTAGTTATCTGATCTTTCCATCACCCCTGTTTTCATTGGAGGCTATATGTGGGACCCACCAGAAATCGGGTCCCAACCCACGTTTGAAATGTTGCTTATAGAGTTATATGTAGTTAATGTCAATCTGTTGTTGTTGTTGCTAATATTATTTACTGTATATACTGCTTTTCAACAAATGGTAGTTCACAAAGCAATTTACATAACTGAATCAATGGCTCCCAGTCACCAAAAGGCCATCAGGCCACAAAATGCCACTTTTCCACATGTGGCACCTCTCCCCTTAGGTTTATGAAAGTGGCACATTTTGTTTATCACAACTGCAATGTCATTAGCTTGGTGGAATAATCCTTTCTTCCTGAACAGTATTATTTGCTTTGTATTATTATTAATACATTTTTCCCATAACAATTTTTCTCCCTTTGTTGTCTTGTCTCTTAAAAAAAAATGCATTTGTCTCCCAGCATTAGCTAACTGAATACACATGCCTTTAAAACAGGTGGTTGCATATGGTTGAACATATCTTTATTTGTGGTACTCCTTTCTCAGTATATAATCTGACCACTCATTCATTCATTCTTTCTTCTTCTCCTTCTTCTTCTTCTCCTTCTTCTTCTTCTTCTCATGTTCAAGGTGTAGATTTTAATTCCAGTTTGAAATTTTCATTTGATATCTCCTTGCCTGGGAAGAAAACCTCAAGGAAATCTCAAAGTTCCCGTAAGGTATGTAGTAAAATACTTCCTTCGGATAATAATAATAATAATAATAATAATAATAATAATAATAATAATAATACAGGTATTTCTATACCGCCTTTCTTGGTCCTCAGATTTCTCCTCAGACTTTATTCAAGGCGTTTTACATAGGCAGGCAATTTAAATCCCCGTAGGGATTTTTACAATTGAAAGAAGGCTCTATCTTTCAAGAGCTACAACAATTCAGATGTTTCATTCTGATCTGGCCTCACATTCTGGCCTGCATCCTCCCACGCTCAGAGCAGATGGAATAGCTCGGCTCAGCTTATCAGCTGCTCCAAGGTCGCACGGTGCCGGTGGCCTCGAACTGGCGACCTTTGGATGTGATCTTCAGGCAAATGGAGGCTCAACCCTCTAGACCAGACCTCCTGCCTTCTCAAAACCTACATTTCCAGGATGACTTGCGCATAACAATCTCCTTGTAGCCCCATTCATGAAGACTCAGCACATGTCACTAAAATCCGTGCAAGTTAAGTCTGAGGTGAAAGCTTTTGCAAGACAAAAGTTTAAGATTTTGGGAGAGGAAAGAATGAGAAGTCATCTTCTTCCACTACTGGTGCCACTTCTTCTGCTGGCTGCCATTTTGTTTAATCTATAAGGCTGCAATCCTAACCACACTTTCCTGGGAGTAAGTCCCACTGAGCTTAATAGAACTTACTTCTGAGTAGACCCGCATAGGATTGTGCCCTAAGTCTGCTCGCCATAAGCACACCAAACGTTCTCCATGTACTTCAGAAGACCCCTGCTCCCTATTTGCCCACCTGCAAATGAGCAGCAAAATGGAGACAGCATTTCAACTTGGCTTTGGAAATGTACTTTATTCCCCCTCTTTGCCCCATCTCTCTTCCTCTTTAGTCGAACTATAGATTGTAAACTCTTCGAAGCAGGGGACCTATTTTCTTATACTTGGGTGGTGCTGAATGAACCGTTAAACTGAGAAACTGAGTTATAGAGTTCAAGTTGTCATTCTCCTTTTCTAGGAATTGTCTCCTTCTGACCTGTAACCTCTTCTTTCCCCCACCATATTAGATTGAAGTAATGCATGATTATCAAGAGAAAAGGAATTCTTTGCAGTATTGTATTTCGGAAAGTGAAGACAGTTTAGACATCCTGAAAAGGTATGTTCCGTTTCTCGTACATGTGATTTCTCTGCACTGGGTTGATTAATTTGGGAGGACAGGGGGGCACCTGGTCTGTTTAGTACCCAGGTCTATCAGTTAAGAGCCCCTGCACTAACTGAAGACTTTGAAGCCCTTGGCCAGATCAGATGAGCTTAATATAAGACCTCATCTTTGCAAAAATAACCCGCGGTCATTAGAAAAATTCATTGAGCATCAGCTATGCTTTTTCACTCGTATCTTTATAACCATGAGGACTAGAGCCTTTTGAGCCATTTCTAAATTGATGCTGATAGCTAGAAAACCAAATTCCACAACCACGCTGCTGATGCATAGCTGATACTCCTCTCTCTGTGCTCCCACTGAATTTCAGGATAAATTCAGCTTTAGTCAATGTTGCTTTTTCATTGTAGTCATGTGATAAACGAACTGATAGAAACTGAGCGGGTCTACGTGGAGGAGTTATTTACGGTCCTGATGGTAAGTCTGCCTGTTCTGTCCCTTCCACATATGTAGGATGTACATTGGGCTTGTCAGTTCTCTTCCTGTTGTTTGTTCGCTAGATTTAGCCAGCCGCAAGTCAACTAAATCTAACTGGCGTGTGGAACTCGCCACTATGGACCTGCTGTGTCCTCAGATTTGGGACTTGAGGATTTCACTATCTGCTGGTCCTCCTAAACCCACAGCATTGCCCCAGGATGGACCTACCAGAGGCAATTGGAGATGTTGCCTCTGGAAGGTGTTCTGAGGCCTTTGGGAGGCCTTAGAAGGTCACTTTCGGTTCATCATAAAAACTGGAAGTGATATCTAAAGGCCTTTGGTGGGTCGGGGAGGGCTTCCCATCCCTCTGAAGACCTTTTAAGGCTTTTAAATGCTAGGGGGAGGGAGCGGGCAGGACAGAGGCGGGACCAACAGAGATACACTCCGCTACATCCATAGCCTCTGTGTCAGGCTCTTGATTCTGTGCAGCCCAAGGGCTGCCGTAGAGTTGAGTAGTCCTATGTAGGGTGACTTTCCTTACCTGGAGGAAGGGGACAAAAGTCCCCTTCCCCCGAGGAGCTGCCCAGTTGTACACAGGATGCCGCAGAATTTGTTTGGGTGCCTGGTAGTCCTGGTGCAAAGGGCAGCTCAGGATTGGGCTGGAAGTCTGCAATCTGTTGCACTCTTACCTGGGGGTGAAACTCAGAAGGGCTTGCTTCTAAGTAAGCACGCATAGAATTGCACTGTGAGTTTAGAAGGAAACGGCGCTTTCCAGGCAACCAAAGCTGCCCAGGGTGGAGACAACCATAGTGAGCTGCTGTGCCCATTAGCCTGCACATCTCTTGCTAGTGAAAAGTCAATTGATTCTGGCATCTGATCGCTGGATAGTTTTTGCCACATCAGCAACCCTTCTGGGCTCACCAGACCCCAGGGGAGTATCGCTAATGGTGTCCTTTTTCCAAACAAGTTGCTCGGTGATGTGTTAGTCTCTCTTATTGCTCGATGTGTGCAAGTAACCACGGATGTCTCTGGGGCTTGGTCTGTTGCTAGGAAGAGCCAGGGTGCACGGCAACAGCTGCCCCAGGGAAGCTGTTCAAAATAGCATCCTTGTGGGAAGTAATCTCCCAACCTTAACAGGTAGCTGTCCCTGGGGATTGGGACCACTGTGTGATGAGTCTCCCAGGCCCCTTTATTGCTCTGGGGGAGACTGGGGTGGAAAGTGGGAAAGGTACCTCTTCACTTTCCTTCCATCTGAAACTAGCCCCATGTGACAGGTAAGGAGGGTGTATGTGTTTTTTTGTTTTGCTTTAATTACATGATACACACCACCACTTGCCCTCTTTAAGGATGCTGTTCAATGTTAGAGAAGCCACTCAGTCCAAGTTCTTTTCATTTTGATTTTAATACAGTTGTCCCCCTATATCTACAGTGGGTGGGGGGGTACATTCTTGCTGCTACCTTTGTATTGGCAACCTTCAGTCTCGAAAGACTCTGGTATCGCGTTCTGAAAGGTGG